>NC_057806.1:278601937-278819123 GCF_018294505.1 Triticum aestivum
ATGTACCTACAAGGAGGCATAAAGTGGTGATGCTGAGCTTGTTCACGCTATGTGAGGGGCAACAAACCTAATCCTGGAGACCTTTTACTATGTGAGGGCAGCAAATCTAATCCTGGAGACCTTTTACTATGTGAGGGCAGCAAATCTAATCCTGAGACCTTTTACTATGTGAGGGCAGCAAATCTAATCCTGAGACCTTTTACTATGTGAGGGCAGCAAATCTAATCTTGGAGACCTTTTACTATGTGATGGCAGCAAATCTAATCCTGGACATACTCTATTGACTTGTCCACCAGCCGCCACTTTCTCTCCTTTTTTCAACCAATAATAGATCCGTTCCTTATCCAGTTTGTACTGATTTTTCCCATTATTTCCCTTTTCAACCAAGAGACCGGTTGGGTATCCGGTCTCTACTACTTTCACCATATTATTTCCTCTTTGAATCAAGTCATAGATTCATGCTACAACTTTCCCCCCTTTCTTCGTTGTTTGAACAAAGCCCTAGATTCGAATGCATGAAGTAGCTTTACCTCTAATAATACTAAAAATTTAGTTGGCTTTGGAAGAACTGATGGGAGTAGAAAAAGATGCACATGCAGACACATGGGGAGCTGGGGCAGTAGAGCAAGGCCGCTTTCGAAGAACTTATACCTGAGGGTCGCCGGGATGTCGGCGGCGGCAGGTCGGATCTGCGGACAATACGACAGGGAGGAAGAAGGGTCGGAGGACCTCCCGAGCTGGCGCTGTGTCGGAGAGAACGGCATGTGCAGAGGATCGGGCCCCTCCGGCAGCTGTGGGTTTCCTCCCTCGGCGGCGATGACCGTTTGAACGATGCCTGCGGTCACCAGCACCGTCTTGAAATGCTGCGCGGTGCGGGGCCGCAGGCCGGCGCCTTGGATGATTTAGCACAGCCGACGGCCGCTCGCGTCCATCGCCTCCATAGGTGCTTGTGGCTTCTGGTCACTTGGTCTTGGATTGGAGTGAGCAGTGTTGCGCAAAGACTTGGGAGTAGATGGATTGGAGTGGTGGGGCTATACTAGCAAGTAGTTGTGCATACTAGTACAATAGTGGGCTCACATAGCAATTTTGTCTCATGCAAGAGCCTGGCTATATGCGTGCTCCAATGTTCCCAACTGCAACGTTCAGTTTGTGCTTGGCTCTTTGCCTCTTCGAGAAGACGAAGAATGATGTTACTACTACTGCTTCTATAGTGTCGAATCCACTGCTGCATGTCCGTCCACCGCGAGCGAGACGGATAGCTTGTTGTAGAAGTACTACTAAGCAAAAGCCTGTCCTTGTTTGCGAGCAACCGCACGATGGGTGAGGGAGAAGGCGTGTAGTAAAATCAAGCTTCTCCTCGTTGTACGAGTTGATGCGACACATCATAGCACTGGCCCCACATGCTTGCCTCTAAACTTGGCTGAAAGACCCGCAGTGTATAATATATTTGCTACAACCTCTAACATTTACCCACCACAAATTAAAATATATGTGGCCGTATGCATCGTTCTGATGCAGAGGCCGGGGAGTCCCCCCTTTTCGAAAAAAAAAATTTAAAATATATATTCCTGTCTTGACCAGATGAGCATGCAAACTACAATCACCAGGGTGTCAGGTAGGTCCAGAAGACTATTGTTTTTTAAACTTCGAGACGGCCACATAGCATGGAGCCGGCCCCAATGATTTTAAGCTTACATGCACGGTACACACTATCCTAGACTACTCTACACATGAAACTGCCACACGAGCGTCCTTGCTGCGCTTGGCTCTTCGCCTCTTCGGGAAGTCGAACAATGATGGAGTACTACTGCACTGGAGGAGTACTATAGTATGCTTCTGGCCATCTGACATCGATTGAACTACTGCATGTCCAGCGCGTGCGGGAGGGAGAGCGTGTAGCGAAAGCTTCTCCTAGTCTTGCCAGCCACCACGCTCATGGGCGAGGGAGGGACGCTCCTGCCTTTGCGTGTATGACAGGTGGGCCCGACAGGTGTGTGGCCAACCTGTCATACAGCCAAAGGCAGGTGCAGTTAAGTCCGCGAGGGAGAGGATAATCAAACTTCTCGTTGATGTACGAGTTGACGCGACACATCAAAACACTGCACTCAATATATTTCAATAATTTGTGTTTACCGATGCATTAATTACAACGCATGCATGCATGCAGTGACTCTCCTTTTGATACTTGCATGTGTTGATTTAATGCACCTTGAATTAGTATAAAATATGTGACGGTAAAGCTTTGTAATACCCCAGCCCAAGTCGAGAGATGGTTGTGCACAAGGAGGGCGAGATCATGCAGGCCGAACAGGACCCGACGATGGAGCTCTCTAAGGTGGTGTTTGGTTCTCTAGTCCTAGGACTTTTTCTAGTCCCAACTAAAAAGTTCCTAGTCCCTAAAAAGTCCCTCCCTATTTGTTTCCTGAGACTAAAAAGTCCCTAGTCCCTTCCTAGAGGTTATTAAATGACCATGTTGCCCCTAGTATATAGAAAATAACAATCAAACAACACCATGGGGTGGCGGGCCAATGGGTGCATGAAGGGGCATTGTTGGAAAAGTCCCAAAAAGACTCTCCTTGAGAGTCTTCTTCATTTAGTCCCAAATGCCTAGTTTAGTCCCTAAAAAGTCCCTCCCGTTTGGTACAAAAGTCTCTAAGAGGGACTTGTTCTAGTCCCTACACAAAAAAGTCCCTGGAAACAAACTACCCCTAAGGTCTCGATGGACCTCACCGTGCTCCACTGCCCCTTGTGCCTCCGCCCCTTGACGCCTCCAGTGTATGAGGTTCGAATACACCTCGTCCGTTCGGTTGATTGAGCAAGGTGCAGGTTTCTTGATTGATGTTTTGTTCGATTGATTTCTGCAGTGCAAGGGAGGGCACCTGGCCTGCGTGGACTGCCGCGTCGAGCGCCCCGGGAACCAGCGGCAGTGCCAGAAGTGCGAGCGCGGCGGTGGCTTCGACGTGTGGAACACGGGGGTGGACTCCGTCCTTTCGTCGGTGAGGGTGGAGTTCCCGCAAGAAGGTTGTGGGCTCTACGTCACCTACCACAAGCTCGCCAATCACCAGAGCGTGTGTTCGCTCGCACCCTACAAATGCCCCATGCCCGTCTGCGGCTACGAAGGCCCACCGCCAGCGCTCTACCACCACATCAGCACCGCGCATCCCATGCCCGTGCACAGGATACAGTACGGCAAGGTGCTCCAGCTGCAAGTGCCACTATCGAAGCCACGGCTCTTGCTGTTCGCGAAGGAGGACCGCCACGCGTTTTTCTTGGTCGGCGGCGTGCTCGACATCGGTGCGCCTATCGCCGTGTCGGTCGTCTGCATTAGAGCGGTGGCATCCCCACTACCGCACTACGTGGCCAAGCTATGGGCGAACGGCCCGCCGGGGGAGCCCAAAGGCACGACCAACACCGTCAAGGTGGAAATGGAGGTGACAAGCAGCAAGGATCCCGGCGACATCGACGTGCAGGAGCTGACCTTCTTGATAGTTCCGCCCAAGCCGCTGGCCGGGGCTAAGCTTGTGTCCCTCCACATTCAGATTGACAAGCTCACGTCCTAAATGTTTCTACATTGCCTTCTGCTTATCTTAGTAATATGCTAATATAGGGATTACCTTGGTCTATTTTATCTTAAGAAATGGTGGGTTTTGGTGGCGATGCAGCAATTACTTCGACATCAGATCAGTAATTTCCAACAGTCGAACGGATATTTTGTGTCCGTTGGATATAAAGTTCCTTTGGGTAAGAAGTACTACTTGTCATCAAAATGGATAAAAGGAGATGTATGTAGACGTATTTTAGTTCTAGATACTTTAATGGTGGAGTACTACAGTACGCTTCTGGCCATCTGACACCGATTGAACTGCTGCATGTCCACCGCGTGCGGGAAGGAGAGCGTGTAGCGAAAGCTTCTCCTAGTCTTGCCAGCCACCACGCTCATGGGTGAGGGAGGGACGCTCCTGCCTTTGCGTGTATGACAGGTGGGCCTTACAGGTGTGTGGTCAACCTGTCATATAGCCAAAGGCATGTGCAGTTAAGTCCGCGAGGGAGAGGATAATCAAACTTCTCGTTGATGTACGAGTTGATGCGACACATCAAAGCATTGGACTCGATATATTTCAATAATTTGCGTGTGTGACTCCCAGATGCAGAGGCCGGGGGTCATCATCCTCCTTTTCGAGAAAAAATAGACGCGTGTGTGAGAGGACGAGTGCGTGCGTGCTCCTCTTCTCTTCCTGTATAACGTACTACTAAACTCAAAGTACACGTTTTTATGGGTGGCACGATGGTGCGTGCGAGAAGTCCCGAGAGATAGGTTTAATGCATTAATTGCAATGCATGCATGCATAAAGTACATGCATTGGTCAATTTTCTCTTAATACTTGCATGCAATGATTTAATGCACCTTGGAATCTAAACATGTGTTGGGGACAACCAAATTGAGCCTTATAAAATGGAAAAACTAAAATTTTGAGATAAGCCCTATAAAACCGAAAAGGAGGGAGTAGAAAAAGAAGTACTCCATCCGGGGATAGTGCCGCACTTTGAAACTAGAACCGTCAATAAATTTTGAGCTTGCGTCTCGTCACATTCCAAATTACTCCATGCTATATTGAATTGCAAACCTGTTCACACCGATCACAACCTAAACGGTTTCCCACTTAGGAGTGTATTAGTACTCGGTTATAAATACTAGTATGCCAAGATGACTGCACATTCCTCCTCAACTCCTCATCCACAAAAACAAACAAGTCATTCAGCATCCTTCCCTTGCGTCTGCCATGGCCAGCGTGAGTTCTGGGTCGAGAGATTGCCACCATGGAGAGGCGAGCATGGAAGCAGAAGCACGAGAGATGTCCCGCCTTGCTGCGAGAGCAACCGACATGTCCCGCCGCGCGGAAGTAGAAGCACAGAGGTCCCGCCGTGCCGCTAAAGCAGCACGGAGGTCCCGATGCACCGTTGATGCAGCAGACTGGTCCAGCCGCGCCGCGGAAGCAGCAAAGATGTCCCGCCGCGCCACGAATGCAGTAGAGATGTCCCGCCGCGCCGCGGCGGCCTGGGAAAATTTCTCGCGGGCACGCGACGACTGTTACAGGTGCATGCATGCGATCGTCCATAGCCAGACGGATCAGATCTCCCGCTCGGCGAGGTTGTAGGACAACATGGTAGCCTTGTTTGAACAGGCTACCGGCGTCATCCGGCAACTAAGGGAGGGCAATGAGAGGCTCCGAGCCGAGCGCGACCTGCTGACGGAGAAGATCGTCTGAAGTGCAGACCTGCAGGAGGAGACTAGTGCCTTGTTGAAGAAACTTATGGACGAGAATGACATGCTCCGCAACGAGCGCCAAAGGCTGGTGGAGGAATCCGTGGATGTTCTCAAGCAGCGTCTTGAGGACATGAAAGAGCTCATTGCTGCTCACTGTGGAGACTAGTTTCTTGGTTTCTTTTGATGTAATAATCGGTTTAGGATGTGGATTGTGTCGTCAGTTGTGAAATGTTGGGTTCTAGCGCGTATGTTTGGCCTTTGTTGGCCTATTGGGATGTTGCGACTTCAATCTGGTAGCTTTTAGTCCTTCGTGTTAGGCTGGAGTTCTGCTAAGCTTCTTGTGAATTGTGGTGATTTTCAGTAATGAAAATCGGAAGGGGCAAGCCCTTCTTTGATATAAAAAAATTAATCGTCCTTATATATTCATCAGTCTTGCTATAAGTCGCAGTAGATGCTATATAGGTCCGTCGGATCTTACATCAAGATCCGTGCTTTCAGATTTTCTTTTTTCTCTCTTAAATCTCAGTCGAGTGAGACATAGCCACCCATTAAACAGAGGCTCGAGCGCCATTAATGGAGACCTTGGGAGAGAGGTGGACGGCAGATGGAGGTCAAAGGGCTCTCCTCCCGATAAGCACGCACAGAGGTCTGATCGCATGCCTCTCGTACTCAGATAGCTACCCTGCACGTCGCCTCCTAGCTAATAAAAAAGGGGACATGTGGCGGCACGTAAATGGTACTAGTAAGTAGAACGCCCACGGTTTCAATATTACTTGTGTTTCTGATTGTAACGTGACAACAATTCTTCCAAAATGACTTTGTTGATTGTTAATGTGTGCGCCTTCGCAAATCGGACTACAAATTTACCACAGCATGTTGGTGCCATGTCATGGCACCCAGCCAAGTTTTCATGCGTGTTTTGGATTTACAGGAATTAAAAAACTAAGTTTCTCAATGTTTCCAACCCAGCCACGACGCCCAGAATTTTGAATTTCATTCCCATTTCTTGCATGGAACCTAGAAATTTACCCGAGGACACACATGTGATTTTTCAACCAACTTTGGTGCACTGGAACATGTGCTTGTATTTCAAATTTGAATTATGCACACAAAGGTGACACGTTCCCTCCCAGAACCACGAGCCTTCTTGAGAGAAGCTCCGATTTGCAAGAAGCTTATACCAAAATTTGTTCCTATTCAGCCAATTTTTTTTACCACGGCATGGTACTACCATGACATGACACCATGCCAAGTTTCATGATTTTAAAACCAAGTTTCTCAATGTTATCGACCGAGCCACGATGCCCAGATGTTTGAATTTTATTCTCATTTTTTGCATGGGACCTACTCCCTCCTTCCGTCTATATAGGGCCTAATGTGTTTTTCAAGACAGCCTTTGACTATTGACAAGATTAATAGCACATGAGATGTATACTATGCAAATTATATTATTGGAAGCTCTTTGACATACAAAATTGAAGGTATGCTTTGTGTAAGTTGCATGTCATATATTATTGCTCTAACGTTTGGTTAAAGTTAGCCAACGAAAAACGCATTAGGACCTATATGCATGAGAGGAGTCGACTTCGAGAGAACGTGTTTGTTCGAGAGACACCGAGGAAGACTACTATATATCGATGGTGCATGTAGGCGGGAATTAAACTAAGGGATGGTCTTATTGGTTTCGGGGATATAGGGGAAGAGTGAGAGGCGGGGGGAGGGGGGTAGCTAGCTAGAAGGAGATTGTTAAGTGTGGGTGTGTGTTTTACCCACCTAGGCGGAAGTTATGTGCACAAAAGAGGAGAACGGTTCGATGTGGCGTTAGGATTGAGGGTAATTAACTACGTATGGAGACATAGAGACCTTGAACATGCATGTGTGAGAGGTATACATGTATACGTGGGATGTGTGTGTGTGCGCGCACGCATGATCGAGATAAAAGAAAGAAGACATAAGTCATAAGATCAAGGACATGGGAGAGACGGATCGGTATGACAATATGCATGCATGTGAGAATGCATGGAAGAAGTCCCGAAAATTGAGCATGTGTTTTCGTCTTTAAGAGATAGTGGCGTGGGCTGGAGCATGCATCTATGGCGAGCAGAGGGAGTGAGGCGCAACGATTGTGCAAAATAGACCAACCTATAAATGCATATGTATGGAGAGACATATATAGTTTGGGCGATAGGAAGCAAGACTCCGTGCGAGAAAGAAATGTTGACGGAGAAACTACAGATAGATACAGAGATGGAGATGCTAGCTAGAGGGACATCCGCTAGTTTGGGTGTTGGAGATGACCGTCGGGTGGTTCAAAGGGTGAAGTTATACATGTGTGTGAGAGGGCACTTGACTGCATGTAGAGAGAAACATATGTAGTGTGCGTGATAGGAATCAAGAGTGAGGGCGAGAAAGAAGGTTGATGGAGAAACAGATAAATAGGACGATAAAGATGCTAGCTAGTGTGCGTTAGAGATAGGAGTCGAGTGGATCAGAAGGTTGGGTTATGTGTGTGGGTGTGAGAGAGATAGAGAGAGGGTGCGTGTGAGTCACATACAAACAGATATCAGAGAGAAATGAGATCCAGAGAGACGGAGTTTTGTGTCTGCGAGAGAGAAAGATATTTCACAATGAGAGTGATAGCTAGAGAGACATACGAGGGAACGCAAGATATCTCTAGGGAGAGAGGGTGTGTGTGAGCGACATACAAGAGAACAATGGAGAAATATGAGACCCTGGGAGACAGAGTTTGTGTTTGTGTGTGAGAAAGAGATATTGATGAGGAAGAGTCGTAGGTTCTCATATCTAAGGAGCGAAAGACATCTCTGTATGAGGGGTGTGCGAGTGGCACACATGGGAATAGTGGAGAGAAATGAGACCCCGGGAGACAAAGTTTTGTGTTTGTGTGAGAGAAAGAGATTCCACATGGAGAATCATAGTTAGAGACACATAGCAGGGAGCGAGATATACTTAGAGAGAGATAGAGTGATGAAGGTCGAGGGAGAGAGTACCGTCATTGTGTTACTAAGATAAAAGATCATTGTCGACATACAGGTAGCACGAGAGATACCTGAGAGACGATGAACGTATATAGGTCCAGAGAGATAGTCCTATATAAGCATGAGTGATAGCTATATGAGACGAATATCTGGATTAAAGGGGATTCAAATATTTAAACTGGAGATCATGACATCGATAATGTCATAACGCAAATTGGTGTATCAAACATGCATATTCACTTGAATTTGGGCACACGTGTAATGTTATATAGTTTATCAATATTGGTGATCCATAGATTCTTCAATTACAAACAATGCATGGTTTATATGCAATTAATGTCTAAACGGGATTACACTATATGTTGCGTGTGTGAAACACATTATACATGTTTGACAAGTAAAAACCCCCGCATGAAACACACATTAATTGGAGACAGTTAGCGAGGAATGCATACATTGGATTTCAACATAAAGTGGTTTCAAATATTTGAAAATCCAAATTGATGGATACAACCTTATGAATCTGAGATCATGCCATTTGTAAACCATATTTATGTATAAATGGTGTTGTTCTTTTGAAAGTATATATATAAAAATGATGTATATAGAATGTAATTCCAATTGAAAATGGATCCCACCCGAAAACATAGAATACAAACGGGATTTGAATTGAGTTGGCATGGTAAATGTGCACTCTGCAAAATTTGAACGAAGCAGGGAAAGTCGCAGTAACCGCTCGGAATCAAAATCTGCGAGATGGAAATCACTACTGCCTATCCCTGCCACGCAAAGCCTATATGCTGGATTTCTATAGGTTTCGATAGGGGTAGGTTTGTAATTTGACCCAAACGTGACGTAACCGCCTCTCACCCGTATTCATACACGGTGGGCACCAAAACACAGTGTGTCCTCGGCCGAAATCGACTCCCTCCCCGATTCATATTCATACACGGTGGGCGCCAAAAACAAACTCTCGTCGGCAAATATTCGGTGTATGCGAGATTACCGTCCTATCCCCAACCGACTAGTGTTGCTGTGATGTAGTAGAAATTTGAAACGGGGGCTAAGTTTGTAAATTTCCTCGCATTTGAGACAAGCGCGCCCTGAATACATGGTTCCCCCCTTCCTCTCTACCTCCCTTTTCCCCAGTCGTACTCCGTGGGCGCAAAACACCCTCTCCACCCCACCCTCCTCCGTCCGCCGCCGTCCGCCACCCCATCCACCGCCGTCCTCCTCCACCATACCGGAGCTGATACCCCGACGCTGCCGTCCATTACAAGAGATCGACCTCTCTCATCCATGGCTTCGGACCGGGATCCTTGCATCCCGTCCTCTCGCTTCATCCCCGCTGTCGTCCACCTTGCCGGCGCCGCTCCTACGACCGTCTCGTCCACAGCGCCCCGCCGCCACCGTCCACCCTCCTAGATCTGCTTCCACGCTACCGACAGCCATCGCTACCGCAAGACCGTCAAATTCTCAGCAGATGCCTACACGGCGCCGCACCAGAGGCGGTACTCTTTCGTATCTTCTCAACTTATTTATCGCAGCAAGAAAATAGATTGCCACTGCTTTACTCTGATTTCTTGTCTTGGTTGCAATGTTGCCTTTGTCCGGTTTGCACCTTCAGATCCGCCATGGCACGCTCAACACCATACTCGCAATGCTTATGGTTTTCCCCTTTTATATTCCACACTAGTTAAATCACAGTAGACTAAATTTCAAAATTGGGTCAGTCGATTTTTCAGAGATCACCGGAGTTCGCCGGTGCGATCGAAGGGGCTCGGGTGGTTGTGGGGCCTCGCCGAACAAAGAAAACTCGACGCGGGTGGGGGTTGGGGTGGGGTTGGGGGTGGTGGCGGAACACAGGCGGTGGGGGCCGGTGGTCTGACCGACGGCCCGTGCGGTGTTCTGTATGGGAAGAATCAGAGACGAGGAAGAAGAAGGGTTAGGAGACGTAGGATCTTCATCCAACCGCCTGAAATGGTCGAGAGACAGCTAGGAGTTGCATTCTTAATGCGCTCTGGTTCATCATGTGTGGGCACTGCGCAACCAACATTTTATTATCCAAAATCTGCTTGCTCTTCTTTACCATGTTCCTCTTCCGTTCTTCTTTAATATGTACTCTCTCCATTCCTAAATACAAGTCTTTGTATAGATTCCACCATGGACTACATATGGAGCAAAATGAGTGAATCTACACTCTAAAGTGTACCTGGATACATCTGTATGTGATCCATAGTGGAAATCTCTACCAAGACTTATATTTTGGAACGGAGGGAGTATGATAGTAGTACATTATGTTCCTTGTACTGAAGATGAGCAGGGACATTTGCAGTGTAGAGGTCTATACGGTCGGTTGTGATGGACACTTTGAGCCTCTTTGATTCATAGGATCTTGTAAACATAGGAATAGGATTTGTAGTCGCCTGCCCACTTGAATCCTATAAGAATAGCGAGGAAATGCGGGGAGCTGTGTTGCCTTTGAGAGTTACATTGATATTAACAGTACCGCACCTTCACTTGAAGAGAGCTGGTATCCGAAGCCTTTCTAGCCGTACCGGCAATACTAGCACATATATTCCAGCAAGTTCCACTTTGCTGATTTTACTCTGATGCTTAAGGTTTTCCCGTTATATCTACACTATGATCTGTGTAGCTCCTTTGTGTCGCACTAGCAGCAGTCCACTCTTGAAGCTAAACACTGCAATGACTTACAAAATTGGCACCAAGGTATTGAGTGCCATTCTGGATGCAATGAAACTCATACGCTCCCCACCTGTTGGTTCTTATTCAGAATATCATCCTAATGACTATTCTAACCTCGAGGAGTCAAAGGCAGATGGCTTGTCCTGTTCACCCATCAAGGTGCCTGTTCTAATTTGGCAATGTTTTATTGGTTGCGAGTATCTTGCATATGTTGTCTTGCATTTCTTCTACTTTGTTGCACTGCCATCTGCTTAGTTTACTCATCATATATGTCGAGATGTCATGCCCATCCATTATCAATACATATTCCATCTGTCATCATACCATGTTTTTCCACTCAAATGTTGTTCTTGTGCATGAAACATCAAAAAGGAAGAGGGTGATTGCCGAACCTGAAGGAGCACCAGCAAAGTCCTTGAAAAACATGGTGGTGCCGGAGAAATCAGACATCACCCCACTTATATTGGCTGTACAACCAGTGACACAAAACATAGGACCGACTCCAGCAGACTATACCCATACTTCACTGGCCACACCACTAGCCCCACCACACAGGACCTGCACTCCAGCAAAAGGTATACCGATTTCATTTGCCATAGCACTAACTGTACCATAGAAAAATCCCACTCCTGCAAAAAGTACAGCAAGTCCACTGGCCGAAGACCTATCCCAACTACAGAGACGGCCAATTCCTGCAGATTGGAACCCCATTCCATTTATTCCCAGTTTAAAAGACAATGCTTTCAATGTTGTTAGGGACTATGTGCATATATTCCCATCATGTGAAGATTATTGTGAAGACAAACACCATTTTCACATCTTCCTGCCCAACTTACGTGTAAGTGC
Source organism: Triticum aestivum (assembly GCF_018294505.1). Taxonomy (NCBI): domain Eukaryota; kingdom Viridiplantae; phylum Streptophyta; class Magnoliopsida; order Poales; family Poaceae; genus Triticum; species Triticum aestivum. Next base: position 278,613,752 of record NC_057806.1, read on the forward strand.
TATTATTCATGGTTATTATTTTCCTGTTTTCTGCTGATTGAACACATGAATGATTTACATTACATTGTTGTAACTAGGCGAGGGTCAATCTGGATAGTCATGACGAGCAAAGATTGCTTGTGCTTTTCAAGGAAGCATTGCAGCAGTATCGGTGTTACCTGAGGAAATCACACTTTGATGGCAAGTCTATAAACAAATTCCTGGTGAAGTCTCCTATGCTAAATTTAGAAGACATTGAATGGAAAAACCTTGTTATGCACTGGTCTCGTTCCCAGGATGAGGTACTGTCTATGAAATCACATGACAATTTGAACTTCTACTTTTCCGCATGTGCCTTACGGATCTTTTTTGCAGGAAATTTGCTCGAAGAAGAATTCTGGTTTGACAAGAACGACATGATATATATGCTGCCCGCTGCTTTGCTCTTGTTAGTACCTGTTGTCCAGTATCACTGTACTTGCATACATACCTGGTTCATTATGTGACATCAATATGCATGATAGCTTGCTTATCAATTGTTCGCTCGAAATTATCTGATCTGTATGAATGGTTACATTGGTGTAGAATATATCCAATGCCAATGTTTTTTCAGCTCTGCATTGTTCTTGTAAGTACATGCTGTCCTTTATCAGTGTACTTATAATGACAGGTAGTTGCTCATGTACCATCACTCTGCAGCTTATTTTCCTTTTCCCTCCATTTTCTACACATCAGATCTATATTTACTCTTACCATAAGGTTGGTACTGAAGAAGTTTAGTTGTGCATTGCTCTTGGCTGTACCTTTTGCCTGTATCGCTGCACTTACATTTATAGCTACTTGGTTATGTAGCATCACTCTTCATATTATCTTAAACATTCTCATTTTTTCGTATATTATCACATCTATATTTACTCTTAACAAAATGTAGAATAAAGGCAATGCTTTTGAAGAAGATTATGTGGTAAACTTCTTGAATTGCCCCCCCCATCAGCATGGACAAGGCCTTTATAGAGCATGTCTTCACCAATAATGTAAGTTTGTCCATCTCAAGCCTTCAAACTTTGTTGTATATATTTGGTTAGGCATGACTGCAACGGCTGTTTATTTTTGGTGTTTGCATCAAATTGCTTGTTTAAAGTTTATTATATGTAGTTCATAAACAAAAGTTCGTCCTTTCTCAATTTAAGTTTTCAGTTGTACAACCAAGTTCCTTCTTCACACCATGTAAATTAAACTATACAGAGCAAGTGATCTTCTTTTGCACTGCATGTATGCTTCTGTTCTTCATCTGTAATCCAGTGGTGTGGTGAACCTACCCACTACAGCACAATGTCATATTCTGCAATGTCTTAACTATGAAAAATGTCATATCATTCTACTATTATTTAAACCGTCTCTTTATTTGCCAATCTGAAATGGTATAAATTGACAGCACACTAACCATTGATACTTATGAGTTCTTGATCTGTAATCCAGTGGTGTCGTGAAGCTGCCAACTCCTTCACAATGTCATTTCCTGCCATGTCTTGACCTAAACAATACCCTATTGTGTTAATGCAAATTTAAACTGTGTCAATTTATTTGTCAGTAAGAAATGTGATGAATTGTCAGCACTGATACTTTTATGTGCAAAACCTGTCATCTATCTGCTTGTTTATCTTTTAGAGTGAGGAAGATATAAGTGTTGAACAAGCGCAGTCTCATCATCTTGCTTAGCTGCTTGCGCTGCAGCTCCCCAGCAGGGCTAAACTTTCTTGAACTCTATTGAAGTGCTGTCGGTTTTGTATAATATTTTGTCAGCATGTTTATTTGCACTAGTGGCGATCTTTGATGCCCAGTGTATGTAATCTGCTGTCTGCTTGTGCTTTATTATCATAGTGGCGAACTTTGATGCCCAGTGGATGTAATATGCCGTAATTTCTTTATTGTATAGTATAGGTTTTTTCTTATTCACGATGCTGCAGTTATTTTACTGTATATATATCCTGTCTTCGCAGTAAACCGGCCAAACCGTAAAATTACGGTACATAACCGGGCCGTCATGCAATCAGGATGTAGGTTGGGCCTGAAATGTGCCGATCAGCTCACGGGCCGGCAGCAGCCCGAAATGAACCCCGACCCATGATTGTGTGAATCAAATCACGGGCTTTTAACAGGCCGAAAAATTGTCTCGGTCCTTGTTTGGCCCAATCAGATATTGGCTGCGAGCAGGCCGGATGCAAACCGGGCCGTAGTTAGGCCCAACTATATGACGGGCTTTTAACAGGCTGAAATTAATATAGGGCTGAAATGTTAAACGGGCCCTTAACAAGCCAAAACTAATATCAGGCCGAATTGCTAAGTGGGCCTTTTGCAAGTGGGCCCAAAAGCATAGTGTCTAGTTGACGGGCCGAATCTGATATGGGCCATAATTAGGCCCAAAACCTCTTAAAGGGCCGGACCTGATCTGGGCCGTAATTTGGCCTAGAACGTGGTAGGCTTTTAACGGGCCGGATCTCATATGGGCCACTATTAGGCCCGGAGCATGGTAGGCCATTAATAGACCATATCAAATATGGGCCGGCATTTGGCCCAAAACATGGCAGCCAGTTAACGGGCCGGCCTACTAGGGTCCTCAAAATCTTGTGGGCCTACAGCTGGGCCGGCCCATTAATGTCGGTGAAATCTCGTGGGCCTTTAGCTGGGCCGACCCATTATGATCCGCAAGAATTTTGTGGGCCTTTACCTGTGCCGGCCTATTATGGCACACAAAAATCTTATGGGCCTGTACCTGGGCCGGCCCATTATGGCCCGCGAAATCTTGTGGGCCTTTAGCTGGGCCAGTCCATTATGGTCCGCAAAATCTCATGGGCCTTTAGCTGGGCCGGCTCATTATGGTCCACAAAATCTTGTGGGCCTTTAGTAGGGCCGGCCCATTTAAACTTGTTGGGCTGTGCCACGTGTCGACGTATCATCAGCACCTTCTATCCAGTGAGTGGATGACATCTGTCCCGACAATGAGCCGACACGTGTTTCCTCTAGCCAATGATGATTTTACACGTGGAAAATCCCCATTGGTCGGGGCTGTTAACGGGTTATCGGATCCAAAACCCGACCCGATAGCTTAACGGTGTTCCGTTACGATGGATTCCACGTGTCGGTCACCCTTGACGAAAGCACTTCTGTGACACGCGACTTATCATCATGGAAGTGGACACTTCCGTGATGATAATTTTGGTAATGTCATGGAACATTTCTACGACATCACATGTATGACTATCTTGATTCTGTCATAAATTTGTCATGGATGTACATGCATGACAAAAAAGTGACCTACTGTGACAAACACGTATCATCACGGAAGTGTATTTTTTTTGTAGTGATAGCCACTGCCACAAAACCCTAGTCACTTCGGTCTTACCGATAGGGATCTCGGTCTCACTGAGATGGGATTGCGAACTCTCTGTTTCCCTTCGTAACGTTTCGGTCTAACCGAGATGAGCGATCGGTCCCACTAAGTTTGAAATGCAATCTCTCTGTTTCCCCTTCATAACGTTTCGCTCCAACCGAAATGAGCGAATCGGTCCCACCGAGTTTGCCTGACCAACTCTCTGTTTGCTTATTACCAAAATTAGTCCCATCGAGTTTGTGTAATCGGTCTCATCGAGATTACGTTATGCCCTACCCCTAATAGAATCGGTCCCACCGAGTTGACATGTCGGTCCCACCGAAAATCCTAACGTTCACATTATGAACTAAATCGTTCTGACCGAGTTCTCTGATTCGGTCCCACCGAGTTTGGTAAATTGTGTGTAACGGTTAGATTTTGTGTGGAGGCTATATATACCCCTCCACCCACTCTTCATTCGTGGAGAGAGACATCAGAACATGCCTACACTTCCATCATACATTTTCTGAGAGAGAACCACCTACACTTGTGTTGAGGTCAAGATATTCAATTCCAAACACGTAAATCTTGATCTCTAGCCCTTCCCAAGTTGCTTTCCACTCAAATCATCTTTCTACCAAATCCAATCCTATGAGAGAGAGTTGAGTGTTGGGGAGACTACCATTTGAAGCACAAGAGCAAGGAGTTCATCATCAACACACCGTTTATTACCTTTTGGAGAGTGGTGTCTCCTAGATTGGTTACGTGTCACTTGGGAGCCTCCGTCAAGATTGTGGAGTTGAACCAAGGAGTTTGTACGAGCAAGGAGATAGCCTACTTCGTGAAGATATACCCTAGTGAGGCAAGTCCTTCGTGGGCGATGGCCATGGTGGGATAGACAACGTTGCTTCTTTGTGGACCCTTTGTGGGTGGAGCCCTCCGTGGACTCGCGCAACCGTTACCCTTCGTGGGTTGAAGTCTCCATCAACGTGGATGTACGATAGCACCACCTATCGGAACCACGCCAAAAATCTCTGTGTCTACATTACGTTTGCTCCCTCAAACTCCTCCCTTTACCTTCATGTGCAATGTTTTACATTCCGCTGCGATACTCTTAGACTTGCATGTGTAGGTTGTTTACTTGACTAGTGCTAAGTTGTTAAAATCTGCCAAGACTTAAAATTGGGAAAAGGCTAGATTTTTATTTGGTCAAGTAGTCTATTCACCCCCCTCTAGACATACTTTCGATCCTACACCAATCTAGGAGGCACTACCCCCCAAAAGGTAATAGATGGGGTTGCTGATGAAGAACTCCTTGATCTTATGCTTCAAAATATAGTCGCCCCAACTCTTATAGATTTTGGCTTTGGTGTAGGAGAGGATTTGGGTGGAAAGCAATTGAGGTGGCTACAGATGAAGATTCTATGGTCGGAGTGGAATCCCTTTGATCTCAACACAAGGATGTGGAGCTCTCTCTCAGAAAAATGGATATGTGAAGTGTATGCTTCGCTCTGTTTGCTCTCTGAGTGTTGGGGTATATATAGGCAACACCTAAAATCCAACCGTTACACGCCTTTATGCACTACTCGACGGGACCGGGGGAAACCACTCGGTGAGACTGACTAGTACAAAAGTTTTAAATTTTAGGCTTTTCGGTGAGACCGGAGGAAACCTTTCGGTGGGACCGAGTTGTGCTACCTAGGCATTTTCCACACTTCGGTGTCAACGACTAAAACCGATCAGAAATTTTGATTGAATTTTAGTTGGCAGCAGAAGGTTGACAAGTGCACTTTGGTGGGATCAGAGGCCCAACTCAGTGAGTCCGAGGTTCTAGGGTTCTAGCAACGACTATGTCATGAGTATCTTGGTGAATCCATGTGAATGTATATCGGTGGGACCAAGATTGAAGTTAGGGTTTTGACATAGTGGAATATGTGAAAATGTTTGAGGCTTTTGGAGCAATATCTTCGAGCACTTCAGTAGTGAGACCGTTATCATAACCTCATCCCCTTTGAATAGTATTACTTTTCCTATGGACTCAATGTGATCTTGGATCACTTAAATATAAAATGAAGAATCTTGAGGCTTGGCCAACACTTGTCTTCAACATCTTGAGGGGTTCAAATTCACATCCCAAAGGTTTGCCTATGTTGAACTGATCCTGAAATATACTCAAAGAAAACATTAGTCCAACACCATGTATGTTGATATGAATTACCAAAACCACCAAGAGAGTGGATGTCCTTTCACTTCCTTTCTTCCTTATGTGGTGGGTGGCCGGAAGGTGGCCTGCTCGAGCTTCGGCTCTATAGATCAGAGTCGACTCTGTTATATTCGTCCCGACCTTGTGCCTTAAGGGAGGCACGAGTGCACCCTATGTGTTGTGTCTACCATTCTTGCAACTGTCTTCTATCGGAGTTGGAGGCCGAGTGGTGGCGGCAGGTCACCCCAAGTGGTTCGTCCCCGGTAGTGATAAATTCTTAGCTGTGTATAGATTGTTCTTGGACCCCATTGTAATATTCTACCTCATTCTAAGGTCCTTTTTACCGAAGTCAGGGATTTCTTTTTTACGTCCTCTTTTGAGCTTTATATTACCACCACTTGATCATTAATGAGAAGCCCTATGTCACCCTACTTGAGTTAAAGAAAGATAAACTTGACGATCATCTAGACCCAAAAATGACGCCGCCATTTGATCCGAAAACCTCCCAAATCGAATGAAAACGATTGCCAATGGGGTTCTATCGATAGAATGAGTCCCACCATGATGAACCTTCACCCAACATGACTCCCAAGCTGGCCCATAGATAGAAGGTATAGGCTTAGTTAACTTCTTATTGCAAAAAAGTTGCATCGAAAAAAATAAATATTTACTGATAAAGAAAAGGCAGATAATATAAACTTACTAAATTGCCATGCTACTTTCAATAAAATGTGCCATATTATCTTATAGAAAATTTAGAAGCCTTGATTTATAAAGCAAAAAACATGAATGGTCTAAGGGTAATTTAGCAAAAAAATGTTTATGTAGATTCAATGAAAAGAACCTAAAAACTATAAAGAAAATAGTCTATTTAAACATGGTGGACTAATGGAAAAAGTTGGTTTCTCTAAAATCATGGCAAATTTGTAACAAAAAAATTGTACTGTTCACACGTTCTTGCGTTGCAAAAAATGGTTTGTGTTTGTGTGAAGACAAAATTTGACATGTCAATAAATTCAACAGATGGTAAGTTAAAAATAAATTTTCCATGGCATGTCAATAAATTTGCCATGTTCCAAAAACAAAAGAAAGTAGTTGTGGAACTAGAAAATTTGCCATGTTCTAATTAATAAATTGTCACGGTCTGAATAATAAAATTACCATGATACCTACAAGCAAAACTGTCAGGTCTATCAGTAAAAAAATGCAACGTCTAATTAATGAAATTGACATAGTCTAAATAATGAGATTACTATGCTACCTACAAAAACTACCATGAGATAATTAATAAAATTTACATGGTCTAGATAACATAATTGCCATGCTACCGTAAACATGCCATCGTTCAAAATTTTTGACATGATCCTCAAACTTTATTTTTCATGATACACAAAAAAGAAGATTATGATGATCAATACACTGAATTGCAATGATACGTAGACTAAATCTTTCATGGTGTCATAGAAAATAAATTTTCCTATGTTGCATAAAGAACAAAAATTTTCATTGTGAAGTAAATTTTTCATGATCAATAAACTACATTTGACATGGTCCATGAACTAATATTGCCATGGTCCGAAAACTAAATTTTCCATGATATATAGACTAAATTTGGCATGGTCACATAGAAAAGAATTTTCACCATATTGCAAAAATAAAAAATTACAATGGTCATAAAGTCAAATCACCATGATCCGTAAAACTACATTTGACATGCTCCATTAACTTAAAGCTGGATGTGGTCCCATAAAACACATTTTTTTGCCATGTTGCAAAGAAAGAAAATTGCCATGATCGACAAATAAAAAAGTTTGCCATGCTATCTTGAAGAAGAGAGTTTTCCACCGGATGTTACATAAAGTAGTCATCATGATATGCTATTTTTGCCATTGCAAAATTTGGAGACATGCCAAAATTTTGTTTCTTTGAAACAAAGCATGGCATTAATAGAGTTGACATGGGTGCAAGGAAAAATTGTTTTTTTCTCTAAAAAACATGGCAAACTTATGGATTTGCCAAAAAGGTTTAATGTGATAAATTTGCCATGATAATTACAATAAAATTGCTATTGGAGATAAGTTGCCATGCTACTGGCTGACATATTCGACTAGAAATAGTGTGGTTGCCCGACAATGGCCAATTGACAGAACAAACAAAAGTCAATAAAGACTTCTTCAAAACATTGAGTATATAACATAACCAAGCTAGCCATTTCATCACAAAATTCTAGCACACAACCTAAGCTAATTCAGTGCATAGCACACACAGGCTAGCCAATTCATTCAAACAATTGCAGCACACAACCTGAACTAACTCGCGCTACTACAAAATTCTGAGAAATCATCAAATCCATCATCATTTATTGAAATGCAAGAAGTTAGTTAGTATTAGTAAGCCATGTGAGAGATGGCAAAAGTACCTTTTGTAAGCTGATGAGTGACATTTTGAGGATAATCAAATCATTGTTTAAATCGAATAACCCTAGAATTTCTGAGAAAATCACTCTGATATTGCAAGTAATGACTAATGAATTTGAGAGATTGCAAAATACTTTGTTTAATGTGCTTCCGTGGGAGAAGGGCCCAAACATGAAAGGATATCATCATATATAGGCCAATACGAAGTTTTGTGGAAGAGGCAAGTCAACTGGAGGCGCACCAGGCTCAACATAATGCAAGAAGGCACACGGCATGAGCGCGGCCACTCGTATCGCCGCTCGTACCACTTGCTGTCTGCTCTAGATGGTCCACTTGACCAACATTTATAAAGCGGTCGATGCCAAAATGTCAACCTAGAGAGCAACATTCGCAAAACGGAGAGCCGAAACCAATTTTCCAACCCTAGCCACCACCATCATCACCACAACCATTCTCTCCAAGTTAGTCATACTTGTAATCAGTTTATCACATCCGACAAACATTGTAAAACATTTTATCAATAAACCATTCATCTTCCTGTCCTCTTCAATGAGTTCATCTTGCGATCCAATAGCCATGCATGAGTAATTCGGTAAGGCAATGTGTTGTGGCAATGCCTTGCAACCCGATGTATTTGTGCAACAGATCGTTGGAATGATTTTGTGTATTTGACCTTATTTGTACGTGTCCAATTGCAACAGAATTGTCTCTTGTCTTCTTCTTGTTCAAAGCCCTATTGGTACCTACAATTCCATAGATCGATCAAGGAGAAGGTAAATAGTGAGGAGGGCGTGGAACGCTATCCCGAGCAACAGTGAGAGAAGGGGTAGTATGGTAGCATAAACCTATTCATTGGGGAAGAATGAGATGTAGTCATTAAATGCCAATGCTTTTGTCTGAATGTTTATCCTTAATAATCGAGGAAACCCCCGTGCAATGTTAAGGGCCATTGGCTGGACAAATGACTCTTGATATAGGTCGCACACCGGTTAAGACAAACTTTGAACGCATCCCCCACATCACTGCCTTGCAAGCAAATCATAGCGGTTGTATTCTAAAGTTATGTTTATTATCAAGATGAGATCCCATACACAAATATAAGGTTGTGAGAGTAAGACCTCATAAACATGTGAAAGATTATGCATGCCGCCTAGAGGGGAGGAGGTGAATAGGCGCTTTAAAATAATTATGGTTTAGGCTTGAACAAATGCGAAATAAAACTAGCGTTTAATTTGTCAAGCACAAAACCTAAATAGATTAGGCTCACCTATGTGCACCAACTTATGCTATGGCTATCACAAGCATAAACAACTAAGTGATAGCAAGATATATATCATGTCATACTATGGCTATCACAAAGTAAAGTGCATAAGTAAAGGGCTCGGGTAAGAGATAACTGAGGCATGCGGAGACGATGAAGTATCCTGAAGATCACACCCGTGCGGATGCTAATCTCCGTTTGGAGCGGTGTGGAGGCATAGTTCTCCCCAAGAAGCCACTAGGGCCACCGTGATCTCCTCATGCCCCCTGTTAACCCACAAGTATAGGGGATCGCAAAAGTTTTCGAGGGTAGAGTATTCGACCGAAATTTATTGATTCAACACAAGGGGAGCCAAAGAATATTCTCAAGTATTAGCAGCTGAGTTGTCAATTCAACCACACCTGGAAACTTTATATCTGCAGCAAAGTATGTAGTAGAAAAGTAATATGATAGTAGTGGTAACGGTAGCAAAAGTAATATTTTTGGTTTTATAGTGATTGTAATAGTAGCAACGGAAAAGTAAATAAGCGAAGAACAAATATGAAAAGCTCGTAGGCAATGGATCAGTGATGGATAATTATGTCGGATGCTATTCCTCATGCAATAGTTATAACCTAGGGTGACACAGAACTAGCTCCAGTTCATCAATGTAATGTAGGCATGTATTCTGAATATAGTCATACGTACTTATGAAAAAGAACTTGCATGACATCTTTTGTCCTACCCTCCCGTGGCAGCGGGGTCCTATTGGAAACTAAGGGATATTAAGGCCTCCTTTTAATAGAGTACCGGAACAAAGCATTAACACATAGTGAATACATGAACTCCTCAAACTACGGTGATCACCCGTAAGTATCCCGATTATTGTCACTTCGGGGTTAACGGACCATAACACATATATTCATGAAAACATAATAGGTTCAGATCTGAAATCATGGCACTCGGGCCCTAGTGACAAGCATTAAGCATAGCAAAGTCATATCAACATCAATCTCAGAACATAGTGGATACTAGGGATCAAACCCTAACAAAACTAACACGATTACATGATAAATCTCATCCAACCCATCACCGTCCAGCAAGCCTACGATGGAATTACTCACACACAACGGTGAGCATCATGAAATTGGTGATGGACGAAGGTTGATGATGACGATGGAGACGGATTCCCCTCTCCGAAGCCCCGAATGGACTCCAGATCAGCCCTCCCGAGAGAGTTTAGGGCTTGGCGCGGCTCCGTATCGTAAAACGCAATGAATCCTTCTCTCTATTTTTTTCTCCCCGAACACGAATATATAGAGTTGGAGTTAAGGTCGGAGGAGCACCAGGGGGCCCACGAGGTAGGGGGGCGCCCAGGGGGTAGGCGTGCCCCCACCATCGTGGACAGGATCAAGAGAATTAAACCATGTTTTAGCATCACCCTTTAATGAGAAGGGAAACAACTTAAGGATAAAGTAATAGCGAGTTTTCTCATCATGAGTAAACAGGGTGGCTATATCATTTAATTTAGTAAGATGTGCCACAACAGTTTCAGATTCATTGCCATAAAAAGGATCAGATTCAACCAAAGTAATTAACCCAGGATCGACAGAGAAATCATAATCCTTATTAGTAATAAAGATAGGTGAAGTAGCAAAAGCAGGGTCATATTTCATTCTAGCATTCGAAGACTTTTCTTTAAGCTTAGCTAATAATTTCTTAAGATCAGATCTATCATTGCAAGCTAAGAAGTCTCTAGCAGTTTTTCATCCATAACATAACCCTCAGGCACAACAGGAAATTCATCATCACTTTCATCAATATTATCAGTTTCAATAATTTCATCATCACTAACCCTAGCTAGTTGTTCATCAAGAAATTCACCTAATGGCACAATATTATCAAGCATAGAAGTAGTTTCATCATAAGTATCATGCAAAGCAGAAGTGGCATCATCAATAACATGCGACATATCAGAATGAATAGCAGGTGTTGGTGTCACAAGTTTACTCAAAACAGAAGGTGAATCAAGTGCAGAGCTAGATGGCAGTTCCTTACCTCCCCTCTTAGTTGAGGGAAAAATCTTGGTTCTTTGATCTTCAAGTTCTTCATAGTGACCAGCAGATATAAATCCCAAGTGACTCAAAGAATAGAGCTATGCTCCCCGGCAACGGCACCAGAAAATAGTCTTGATAACCCACAAGTATAGGGGATCGCAACAGTTTTCGAGGGTAGAGTATTCAACCCAAATTTATTGATTCGACGCAAGGGGAGCCAAAGAATATTCTCAAGTATTAGCAGCTGAGTTGTCAATTCAACCACACCTAGAAACTTAATATCTGTAGCAAAGTATTTAGTAGCAAAGTAATATGATAGTAGTGGTAACGGTAGCAAAAGTAATATTTTGGTTTTATAGTGATTGTAACAGTAGCAACGGAAAAGTAAATAAGCGAAGAACAATATATGAAAAGCTCGTAGGCAATGGATCAGTGATGGTAATAATGTCGGATGCGATTCCTGATGCAATAGTTATAACCTAGGGTGACACAAAACTAGCTCCAGTTCATCAATGTAATGTAGGCATGTATTCCGAATATAGTCATGCGTGCTTATGGAAAAGAACTTGCATGACATCTTTTGTCCAACCCTCCAGTGGCAGCGGGGTCCTATTGGAAACTAAGGGATATTAAGGCATTCTTTTAATAGAGTACTGGAACAAAGCATTAACACATAGTGAATACATTAACTCCTCAAACTAAGGTCATCACCGGTAAGTATCCCGATTATTGTCACTTCGGGGTTAATGGATCATAACACATAATAGGTGACTATAGACTTGCAAGATAGGATCAAGAACTCACATATATTCATGAAAGCATAATAGGTTTAGATCTAAAATCATGGCACTCGGGCCCTAGTGACAAGCATTAAGCATAGCAAAGTCATAGCAACATCAATCTCAGAACATAGTGGATACTAGGGATCAAACCTGAAAGTGCAACTATCCCTGGGTGGTTTTGGTAATTCCTAACAACATATATCTCATTGAGATAATGCTACTTGAAGATAAATATTTCAGGAAAATCTCAATGATTGGCATGGCATGGATTAGAAAGTGGACCCCTCAAAATGCTAAGGACAAAAGGATTGGCTCAAGCTCAAAGCACAAGATTCTACATTTCATTTTTAGTGATCCAAGATCACATTGAGTCCATAGGAAAATCCAATACTATTAAGAGGGGGTGAGGTGTTGCTTAATGAGGTTCTTGCCCAAAGTGCTTAGTGATATGCTCCACAACCCTCAACCAGTTTCTCATATCCAAATATATCCCAAACCAAAAGTCAAACTCGGCTCCACCGATTTGATCTATCCGACGCCACCGAGTTCACTTGACATAGCCACTGCCACAAACCCTAGTCTTTTCGGTCCTACTGATAGGGATCTCGGTCTCACCAAGATGGGATTGTAATCTCTCTGTTTCCCTTAGTAACGTTTCGGTCCAACCGAGATGAGTGATCGGTCCCACCGAGATTGCAATGCAAACTCTCTGTTTCCCTTTCATTACGTTTCGGTCCTACCGAGAGAGCGAATCGGTCCCACCGAGATTGCCTGACCAACTCTCTAGTTAGTCTATTACCAAAATTGGTCTCACCGAGTTTGTGTAATCGGTCTCACCGAGATTACCTTATGCCCTAACCCTAATGATATCAGTCCCACCGAGTTGACATATCGGTCCCACCGAAAACCCTAACAGTCACATTTTGAACTAAATCGGTCTGACCGAGTTGTATGATTCAGTCCCACCGAGTTTGGTGATTTGTGTGTAATGGTTAGATTTTGTGTGGAGGCTATATATACCCATCCACCCACTCTTCATTCGTGGAGAGAGCCATCAAAACATGCCTACACTTCCAACATACATTTTCTGAGAGAGAACCACCTACACTTGTGTTGAGGTCAAGATACTTCATTCCAACCACATAAATCTTGATATCTAGCCTTCCCCAAGTTGCTTTCCACTCAAATCATCTTTCCACCAAATCCCATCCTATGAGAGAGAGTTGAGTGTTGGGGAGACTATCATTTGAAGCACAAGAGCAAGGAGTTCATCATCAACACACCATTTGTTACCTCTTGGAGAGTGGTGTCTCCTAGATTGGTTAGGTGTCACTTGGGAGCCTCCGTCAAGATTGTGGAGTTGAACCAAGGAGTTTGTACGGGCAAGGAGATTGCCTACTTCGTGAAGATCTACCCTAGTGAGGCAAGTCCTTCATGGGCGATGGCCATGGTGGGATAGACAAGGTTGCTGCTTTGTGGACCCTTCGTGGGTGGAGCCCTTCGTGGACTCATGCAACCGTTACCCTTCGTGGGTTGAAGTCTCCATCAACGTGGATGTACGATAGCACCACACCTATCGGTACCACGCCAAAAATCTCCATGTCTACATTGCGTTTGCTCCCTCCAAACTCCTCCCTTTACCTTCATATGCAATTGTTTTACATTCCGCTTCTATACTCTTAGAATTTCATGTGTAGGTTGTTTGCTTGACTTGTGCTAAGTTGCTAAAATCTGCCAAGAATTAAAATTGGGAAAATGCTAGATTTTTATTTGGTCAAGTAGTCTAATCACCCCCCCTCTAGACATACTTTCGATCGTATAAGTGGTATCAGAGCTTTGGTCTCCATTTGCCTTGATTTCCATAGCTTTGATGATCATAGCCTTGGTTTCACAACCTAGGAGAGTATGGCGTCTTGTGAGGGAAATTACCACCGTAGAGGTCCTTATTATGATGGTACTAATTTTGCTAGTTGGAAGCATAAGATGAAAATGCATATTCTTGGACATCACCCCACCGTTTGGGCTATTGTGTGTATTGGCTTGCAAGGTGAATTCTTTGATGGGAGAGAACTGAACCGTGAGGCTAGCGCGGAAGAGTTAAAGATGCTGCAATACAATGCTCAAACTTGTGATATTCTCTTCAATGGATTGTGCCCCGAAGAATTCAACAAAATCAGCCGTCTTGAGAATGCAAAGGAAATTTGGGATACTTTGATTGATATGCACGAAGGTACCGACTCCTTCAAGGAATCCAAATTGGATGTGCTTCAAAGTCAACTTGACAAGTTCAAAATGAAGGATGGTGAAGGTGTTGCTGAAATGTACTCTAGGCTTGCTCTCATCACAAATGAGATGCCGGCTTAGGAAGTGAAGAGATGACCGATAGATTCATCATCAAGAAGATCCTAAGAGCCTTGGATGGAAAATATGATACCATGTGCACATTGATCCAAATGATGCCCAATTACAAAGATCTCAAGCCAACGGAAGTCATTGGAAGGATTGTTGCTCATGAGATGTCACTCAAGGATAAGGAAGAGCTTCACAACAAGTCAAGTGGTGCTTACAAAGCCTCATGTGATGCTCCCACATCATCAAGTGAGAAACAAAACTTCAATGAAGAAGTGACCCTAATGGTGAAGAACTTCAACAAGTTCTACAAGAGTAGAAGCAAGGAAATAAGTTCCAAGTCAAGGTCCTACAATGACAAAATATTTTCAAGTCGTGAACGTAATTGCTACAATTGTGGAAGACTCGGACACTTCTCCAATGAGTGTACGGCTACCTAAAAAAGAAGAGAAGGTTCTCCCAAAAGGAGTAGGAGAGAAGAATCACCACCAAGAGAAAGAAGGAGTAGAGATGACCGTTATGAACGAAGAACATCACGGAGAAGCAAAGATTCAGAAAGGAAGGAGAAATCATCAAGGGGCTACACAAAACGAAGACATCATGCTCACGTTGGTGAATCGGTATCCGGCTCCGACTCCAACGATCACTCCGAGAGAAGTTATCACTCCGACTCTGAATATACTCAAGATGAAGGTGTTTCCGGTCTAGCACTTGTGTCAACCAACTCCTACGACATATTTGAGTCACCAAATGAAGGAATTGGAACATGCTTCATGGCTAAAGGCCCAAAGGTATCACACCCCGAGTATGTTGATTTCAATAGTGATGAAGATGACTTGCTAGGTGATGATGATTTACTTGTTGACAATTCTAGTGATGAAAACTATGATGAACTTGCTATTAATTGTGCTAATCAAGACAAAATGAATGACTATGATAAGAAGGAGATTGAGCATCTAACTAAAGAGCTAAACACTCTTAAGTTAGCTCATGAAACTACCTTGGAAAATCATCGAGAGCTTTTAAAGACTCATGAGAAGTTACGCTTCGAAAAGCTCAACCTTGAGCAAGATTATGGGTTCTTAAAAGCGATCAATGATGATATTTGCAAGAAAAGTTCTTCTTACATTGCCAAGTGTTTACTTTTGTCTACTTACATGCCACAAGTTAAATCTAGCAACAAGAGTAAGAAAGATTCTTCTTCTAGTAGTAACAATAATCATACTAAACCCAATAATGTTGCTTCTAGTAGTTCTCTTGATTCCACTAATGATTCTCTTAGCCAAGTTACACTTGAGCAAGAAAATACCTTATTGAAGGGAATTATAGAGAAAGCTGTTTACAAGAGCCTTGCCGGAAGTAAGCATTGAGCAAATTGTACGCAAGCAAGGAAGACACCGGAAGAATCAAGGTGTTGGTTTTGAACGAAAGTTCAATGCCAATGGAGTTGAGTGGGAAGAAGTCAATACCCCAAGACGAAATTTGTTCCTCAACAAGAGAAGTATGATCCTACTTCTTTCCAAGGAACACAAGCTTAAGATGATCTTCCACCACAAGACCACAAGCAAAAAGGTAAGGGCAAGCTTCAATAGGAGATTGATGAATTTGAATAAGCTCCCAAAGCGTTGGTCAAGTGGGTTCCCAAGACTACATCAAGTTCTACTTCATCAAGTACGACTACAACTCCAAGGATTCCCATCAAGATGGTGTGGATCCCGAAGAAGAAGAACTAGAGAGTTCTTGAGGGTGACTCCACCAACACACTTCACTCATATCATTTTGGTGAGGACAAGTGCAAACAACTTCCATATCTTGCACTAGTTCAAGGAGTCACAAACCCTCTTGTTGGTAAGACAAGGGACAAGGTAACCTAATGCATTCATGGACATCATCTCATGTGAATATCACTCTATGTCTATGGATATCCTTGTTTGTTCCTTGTGGGACTAACCCGTGTAGGTATTGAAAGTGCAACTAACTCCAAAGGATTGCTCCAAAGGATCTACATCAACATTGAGAATTTACATCTTCAACACCTACATGAAGTCATCATCGACAAAACCCAAGGTTAGTTCATCCCTATTAGGGGGGATATCACATCTAGGGGGAGATTTACTCTAATCAATTGAGCTAAAGCAACTCCAATGGTGTGAACACAACAATGCTTTATGTAAAAGTGGAAACCCCACTTGTGCTTAAACGATGAGTATGACCTATGATCAAATGTTGTCATTTGACTCCTAAGTCAATATACTCATATATATAGATGACCTAGTCATCGCCAAATTGCTTGATAGATGCTAGAGTGATTTTGCATGCTTTGTCACATATTTCATTTGTCATCTTATTGTGTGAGCATGTTGGTTGCATATTTTACTCATTCAAGGACATCCATTTGTTGCTTTGATTGTTTGCCTTTTTCTCTTTTGCCAAATGGATGGACAAGAATGCCTAAGAACTCCCTCTAGCTATCTATGCTTTCCTCGTCTCAAACTCTATTCATGCTACATCACAAATTTTGATCAAGTCAGATTCGAACCACTCTATGTGAGGAGCACTCGGAGTCCCCGATTCTTTATAGACTTAAACTTCCAAAACCTCTTTGTGCATTTCGGTATGACCAAGGCATCCATCTCGGTCACAGCGAGATCACTAAGTTGATCTAGATTTTCAATCTCGGTGCAACCGATTAGAACTTTTCGGTCACACCAAGTGGCAGTAACCGCTTGCAGTTCTCCATCTCGGTGCCACTGAGTTGTTCCACTTGGTCACACCGACAGGGTCAGGTTATATATACTGACGGGTCAAATTTTGGAAATTTTTCCAAAACCTTTCACCCGCGCGTGACCTGCTCTGGCTCCTCGGGTCTTCGGATCGTCCTCTCGCCGCCAGCGACCTCCCACCGCTGGTCTCCGCCGCTGCCAATGGCAATCTGCCCCGCCGTTGCCGCCGTAGCAAGTTCACCGCCGAAGTAGGGTATGAACTTGATATTTGTGCTATTCCTTAACTCCGATTCGTAGCACATTGCTTTGCCATGATTCTTGCCACATATGAAATTATCCTGTCCAGCGAAAGCATCCCAAAGATTAGATTTGATTTGAAAATTTAGGGTTAGGTCTCCGCCGAACTCATCTCGGACCGACCGAGTTGTAGAAGTCGGTCTCACCGATTTGGCTTAGGCCATTGCACATGCGTTTTCGGTCTGATTAAAAATTGCAAATCAGTGTGACCGAGTTCGATTCTTTGAGAAACCCTAGCAGTCTCGGTGCCACCGAACTGTGACTCGGTCTGACCAAGTTTACTAGTTTAGGTTTCAAAAGCTGCTTCGGTATCACTGAGTTTACAAATCGGTAGCTCCGAAATGCTTTCTGTGAAGAACTAAAACTAAGTTTTTAAGTCATCTATTTTGCAAAAAATCTGCACTTTGTGATGCTCATCTACTCTACCTCATCTACAACCTATTCACAAGGTCTGCTGACAATTTGCCTGCAAGATGTCAGATCAAAGTGATAGCCAGAACAAGTCTGAGGAGCAGGTTCATATGAGTGAGGGCACTAGTCCCTCTAGCACTTCTGATGAGGGCAGTAGGAGCACACCAAGCACCTTTCCCAAGGCAGCCACCAGAACAAGGAAGAAGAAGACGTCAGATTCTGAGGGTGAGGATTATGTGGCTGTTGAGGAAGAAGTCAGCTCCAAGAAAAAGGTGTTGAAGAAAGAGTGTGGCACACTTGCATCAACTAAGCCTGGATTGCACAAAAAGGCCCCTGCCAAGAGGGTGCCAACCTTAAAAGTTAGAGCCTCAACTACTGAAACCTCCAAGCCAACTTGAGAGGCTGCTGGAGAATGAAAGAAGAGAAAAGAAAGGGTCAAGAAGACCACTGCCAGAGTACTTGGTAGATCCTTCATTATGAGAGATTCAGAAGAAGAGGAGGAGGAAGAGGATGTTGCACCAGCTCCTAAGGCTCAGAAGCTTATGGGAGATGCAATCAAGTTAGGGGCTGCTCCATCTAAACCCAAATCTGCTCCCAAGGCTGCTGATCAGAAACCCCCAAAGCCCAAGAGGAACACTAGGAGTATACCTGCTGAGGAGAAGAACAAGGCCCCAGTGCCTGAAGCTGAAGAAGAAGAAGAAGATGATTCTCTTGTCTTGAGGAAGTTAAAGCCCAAAATTCCTGACCACAATGATGCTCATCCCGTCGCTGAGGACATGCACATCAGGAAAGATGCAGGATTGAGGTTATGGAGACAGCTTTAAGGCATGTGGAGTTGATGAATTCGTTGGACAAAAGCTCACCAAATGGAATGATGAGTTGATCATGCAGTTCTGCTCCACTGCCCACTTCTATCCATATGGGAGGATAGTTTGGATGTGTGAGGGTACCAGGTACCAGTCCACAGTTGATGAATGGGCCAAGCTAATCAATGCCCCAGAGGAACATGAAGATGTCACATCCCTAGCTTCTGGTGCTGCCTGGTGTTTGCATCATGTTTAAATTTTGAAACTTGAACTGAGGAAATTTGGAAGCCTCAAAACCCTAAATAAAAGAAGGGTAAAAACCCTAAAATCTCATTCATTGTTCCAAAATGCTCTTCTTAGATGTTTAATATTTTTGGCAAGGGTTTTTGATCCAAACCAAAAATAATGAACATTTTAAAAGGATTTATTTTGGGACTTTGAATTTAAATCATTAGCTATTTGAATTTGAATTATATTCATATAATTAGAATATAATTTCAAATACCCCTGAAATATTCTATGAGCTTTTGGAAAAGTCCATCTAGCAAAACAAAAATATTCAGAGGAGTTTTTGGCATTGTTTGAATTATCTTAAATTCAAAACAGTGGCAAAACAAATTTAAAAAAAAATATAAAACAAACAGAAAAATAAAATAGAGCATCTTACCTCGCGCTCACCTGGTAGCCCAACCGGCCCAGCACTGCAGCTGGCCGGCCCAGCCCACCACTGCAGCCCCTCCGTCGTCTTCCTCCCCTCGCCCCGAAGCAGCTGCGTGCCCGGCGCGCAGGCGAGCCGCGCCAGCTCCTCCCTGCCTGCCTGGCTACCTCCTCGTCGCCCTGGAACGCCTCGGACGACGCCACGCAGCCCCGACCGCTCTCTCACTCTCTCCCGAACTCTTCCCCCTCTTCTGCTCCCTCTCCCTCTCGAGCCCGAGCGCAGCCGCAGCCGCGCCACCGTAACGCCGCGGCCACCGCCTCCCCCTCGACCCCTCGATGTGCCTGTGAGCTCCGTCTCGACGTCCCCGACCTCCTCGACAAGCCACGACGCCACGGACGCGTTGCAACGCCGCCATCACCACCGTCTTCATCGCCATGGCCGGAGATCTCCGCCGCTTGATTCGCAGCAACGAGGACGCCCCCGAGCTCACCAACCCCTTCGTTCGATCCGCTGTGAGCTGCTGCGTCGATCCCCCCCTCCCCTGGCACTTTTTCTCCCGCTAACGCCAATATCCACCGGAGCGGAGAGCTCACCACCGCCGTGGTTCCTTGCCGCCGTGGCCAGGGCCACCGCAGCCCGCACCTAAGCGCGTCACCGTGCTCGGCGAACCCCCAGGAGCACGGAGCACCTGCCAGTTTATTCCCTAGTGCCCCGTGGCATCGACCCCGTCCACACCCGAACTCCGGCCACCGCCGCGAGCTCCGTTCCGACGAGCTCGGGCCGTCTCAGCCTCTTCCGCTCACACAGGAAGACGCGGCGCTCTTCCAGCTATCCGTAGAGCCCCTCCTCCGTCCGTTTGGTCGCCGGAGCAAGAAACCCGAAGGCCTCCGCCGCCTCGGCCTCGCCGGTGACTCAACGCCGGCGGGATAGACTCGTTTGACCAGGGGTTTGACCTCCCCTGGGTCAATGACAGGTGGGACCAGAGCCCTGCTAATTTAGCTTAGTGCTAATTAACTTTTAGCTAACCCACTAAGTCACTGACTGTGGGCCCCAGCCCTTCTAATTACTTTAGTTAAGGGTTAACTAAACCCTGGTTAGTGCTGAGTCAATGACAGGTGGGCCACACCAGTCAGGATTTGACCTGGACCGCCGCAGTTGACCTGCTGACGTCATTATGATGTCAGGATGACGCAGTAATGTTTTCTGGATTTATTTTTATTTAGAAAATTCCAGAAAATTGTATAAACTTCTAAAATTCATAGAAATTCAACCGTAACTCCAAATGAAATAAATTATATATGAAAAATGATCAGAAAAATCCAATCTATCCATCTGTACTATTTTCATGCATGTTAGAACAACTTATAGCTACTGTTTTGGACAATTCAATTAAATGGCATTTAAGTAACCACATGTGGAGTTTGAATTTGAGTTTTGGATTCAAACCAACTTCATTTAATCTGGTTTAGTTGCATCAGCACAAATCACATGATATTGCCATGTCACATTCATGCATCATATTGTCGCATTGCATTGATTGTGTTCTTCCTTGTTTGCCGGTGATTGCCCCCTCTCGATAGACGTGATATCGACGATGTGATCGATGACACCGATGAAGAGTTAAATTATCTTCAGAAGTGCCAGGCAAGCAAAACCCCCTTGTTCATTCCGATACAATCCCACTCTCTCGCTCCTGCTCTCTTTTACTGCATTAGGACAACAACGATTCATCTGTTACTTGCTGCGGTAGCTGAACCCCTTTATCCTTTGCATGACCTGTCATTCCACAGTAAATAGATGAAACCCACTAGCATGAGTGGGAGTTGTTTGAGCCCTGTTGTGCCTACTCATTCATGTTTGTTTGTCATGCCTGCTACTGCTTAGAGTTGAGTCAGGTCTGATTCATCGGGGATGAATCAGAGGTGTGTGAACATGTCCTACTGTGTGTGAACTAAGTGTGTGAACACGATTTGGTAAAGGTAGCGGTGAGAGGCCATGTAGGAGTACATGGTGGGTTGTCTCATTGCAGCCGACCTCAGGAACTGAGTTCTGTGTTTGTGATCCATGACCAGTTACTACCACACATTGGGCTCCGGGCGCTCCAAGCCCTCTCGACTTATTAATCAACTTGATCTCTGTCCAGGAGTTGCAACTAGTTTCTGGTGTTTGTAGGTAGTGTTAGTAGTCTACCAAGTGGCACCCGGTACAGGTGGGCTTGGGACAGACTAGGCACAGTGGCCCGGTGTACCAAGTGGCACCCGGATGGTGGACTTGGGAACCCTGCTCACATCGTTTGGGGCCGTGAGCGACACCCCGGCCGGATCTCCTTGCGGATGGAACCCGAATAGGCGATAAACCTAGACTAGAGACTTGTTCGGTTAGTCAGGTCGTGGCCGACTCCCTCGCCCGGCTTCCGCTTGAAGGTTGCCGAGGTACATGACGTGTACAGGGCGATAAGTGGCGGGAGCGTGTGTGAAGAAGTACACCCCTGCAGGGTTATCCTTATCTATTCGAATAGCCGGATTCCTCGGATATGGAAACTTGGACCCCTTGCATAGTTCATAGACAAGTGAAAGTGGATACTCTAAAATACGCAAGATAAGCATGAGTGCTATGGATGGCGTTCTCGTAGGGAGACGGGAGCAGATCCATAGTGGTGTATTGATATGGCGAATATGTGGACTCGTGTGGGCCACCTCAAAAGAGTTACTTGCAGTCGTAGTTCAGGATAGCCACCGAGTCAAAGCTGGTTTGCTGCAGTTGAACTCCACCATCCCCTTTGTTGATAATGATGCATATGTAGTTAGTTCTGATGTAAGTCTTGCTGGGTACATTTGTACTCACGTTTGCCTATTTTATGTTTTTGCAGAGAGACTTCAGTCTCACTAGTAGTTCCATGTGGGTTTTGACGTTTAGCTTGTTACCTCAGCTACGATCTTGTGCCCTCGGCAGGATCTGGTAGATAGTCAGGCTTTTCAGCCTTTTCATTTATAGATGTCTGTACCCAGACATGATAGCTTCCGCTTGTGCTTTGACTTGTATGCTCTGAATGTTGGGTCATGAGACCTATGTTTGTAATATCTCGCTCCTCGGAGCCTATTGAATAAATACTTGAGTCGTAGAGTCATGTTGTGATGCCATGTTGTATTTGCACATATCGAGCATATTGTGTGTATGTTATTGAAATGCTTGGTATGTGTGGGATCTGACTATCTAGTTGTTTATCCTTAGTAGCCTCTCTTACCGGGAAATGTCTCCTAGTGTTTCCACCGAGCCATGGTAGCTTGCTACTGCTCCGGAACACTTAGGCTGGCCGGCATGTGTCCTTCTTCGTTCCTGTGTCTGTCCCTTCGGGGAAATGTCACGCGATGAATACCGGAGTCCTGTTAGCCCGCTACAGCCCAGTTCACCGGAGTCCTGCTAGCCCAGTGCTACAGCCTGGATTCACTCGCTGATGACCGACACGTTCGATGCTGGGTCATGGATGCCTGTCCCTGTAAGTCTGTGCCACTTTGGGTTTACGACTAGCCATGTCAGCCCGGGCTCCTTATCATATGGATGCTAGCGACACTATCATATACGTGTGCCAAAAGGCGCAAATGGTCCCGGGCAAAGGTAAGGCGACACCCGTGGGAATACCGTGCGTGAGGCCGCAAAGTGATATGAGGTGTTACATGCTAGATCAATGTGGCATTGAGTCGGGGTCCTGACAGCTTTGGTATCAGAGCTTGACTGCCTGTAGGATTACCAAGCCAAACTGGTCGAAGTTGAGTCTAGAAATTCTTTAGTTATATAAGGGAATTGATTGTGGGATGGAACGTAAGGCTCTTTTTACTCCTTATACCTCATGCCCTTTTGATCTGAGTCATCTTATCTTCCTACGGGGCTAAGGAACTAGGCTTTTTTCTTCTTTCTATCAGGATCACGTGTTACTAATCCGTAGACCTATAGAACTGTTGGACTTAAGCCACAGTCCAGTTCCTACTACTTCTGTATGTTAACTGTTGATCTCCAAACCTTGATATTGTGCTTCCGGGTGGTTATGCCACCATTTTTGTGAATGTCTCAAGTCTTTTCTGAGCATTTACAGCCGTTACGTTGTCCGAGTCATCCCAAGTTTCTAAATAGTCTGATGCATTTGCAAATCCTTTCTTTCCGTTCCCGATGTCATTTATGGCCAGATTAACCACACTAGACGGTGAGTTGAGGTACTCTATTGCCTCGACATTTATGTTGGAGTTATTATTATGACCCTAGGTGTCTCAGGGGATCATCTAGTAGTCTAGCCATGTTTTGTGTTCCCAGTGTGATGATTCTGGCCTTTATTCTCGAAAGCATCCCGCGATGCCACTAGTAGTAGGTATTCTACTCCTTGGGTTTTCGAACCAAGATTCACCCTACTTGCTTCATGTTGATAGTTTCTGCTCATTCCTTTAGGTTATTAGCAACCTTTGCGATAGTCCTTGAAGTCCCTGGTATCTTCTTCTTCCAAATACCATGAACTACTTATGGCAGAAGTTCCTCGTTGAACTGAACGATCACAACCAGAGTGCTCTTGATGAGTTCTCCATTATATATTGTGACTCTGCCAGTTCTACCTTTCTGCATGGGTTATCTGGAAGAAATATGTTGAATTCGTTCGACATGCTAGTCCATGCATCCACAACTCAGAAAATCATATGTTCCTTTGAGTTGTCCCTCTTTATTGTCTTCCGACCCTCGTCTATCAATTGATAGTCAAGAGTATGCGTGCATTTGTTCATCGATGCCTATTACTCTTGTGGTCCGTCAAGCCATTCTATCCCAGAATGACTAGGAGAAATGAACTCCAGTACCTCATCCATATCTAGGATTGGGTCAAAGTAGTCATACTCCGCAGACCAAAATGCCAATCCAACTTTTGTTCTGTTCCACCTCGGAGTATCACCCTCTTTCATCACAAGAGTATCGTGAGAATTGCACACCCTCTTATGAATTCTTGTTGCAGTGATACTTCTTGCCATCATTATTCATTTCTCGGCTACCGTGTTGTTGCAACCGGAATGCCGACGGGTGAACTATGATGTGTGAAATCAGTACCCCTAGCAACTAGTTGCTTGGTAGTAAATGGACAATGTTCTCATTCTTAGCATGTTGGTTATTGAATCACCATTCTAAGATAGATTGTGCTACCTAGTCCTTATTTCCTGGTGCACTCTTTGATTGATGAGTTAGGATTTTGTCAAGTCCTCGCTCATTTGATCATATCATCTTGCCCTGAAAGGCAAGATTGTTCTCGAGCTTAGTAACATATCGGTGGTTCGCGATTTTCCGTATATCTTCTCGGAAGTATTACCAGGTTGTCACCTGACCGCTATTCTGAGTTCGTGATCAAGTTGGTTTATTCCTGTAAACCACCCCTTCTCCAAGAATCCGTGTTGGATACCCTGAGCTAGTTGGATAAGCTAAACAACAACTTGGAGAGTTGGAAGATAAAAGCTTGTCCGACTTAGTTCATGTTAAGGGATATCTTTTTGTGTGTGTGTGTGTGTGTGTGTGTTGAAGAAAGATGATATCTTCATCAATTGGTCCTTGTGAACAATTGTTGGATCTATTATCTTACCCAAACCTTTGATTGAGTATGGGCTATCGTCAAATCAAATCAGAACCAACGATATTCGTAATGTTGTCTTACTCGTGGTTTTTCCTCGAGCATACACCATTATATTTTTTTGGTCTGACCAATACTATCACCGTGTTCACATGATGGCGGAAGTCCAGTGATATGGAAATTCCGATGAGTTGTTGTTGAGCCCATTGACAACATCCTTATCTCCTCCATGATTTTGTTGAACATTAAGCTATTATTGGAAACTTCTATAAGCATTATCTTCATGTTCCGTGCATGAAGCATATGTTTCGATGGAAGAAGTGACTTCCTTTGATTCACGTGCATTTGATGTAAGTTGCCGCCGTGGGTTTGAGAAAGGTTTGTTTTGTTTCCTCTGGAATCGTCCCAAGTCAGTCATGCATGTGCAAAGTATACTATGGTTTGGTAGATTAATTACCTCCACTCCATATGTATTCTGAAGCACCCCAAGCCAGTAATTGATTTGTTCAAGGAGAAGGAGTTCCTTCATAAGAGCTAATCCGGACTTATGAAAGAACTTCGATATCCTCAATGATGGTTCCCTACCCGAACTCGGTAGTGTTTTATTGTAAGACTACCATGTGATCTTGTTTGCCTGGAACAGCGTGTTCACACGTGCGTAGCAGAACCAGCTCATGCTTTGGAGCTTGCTATCGTAGTTCATTTTCCGAGAATCTCGCATCATCATCTCGTCGATGTGTGTTGCAAACTTTCGTTTTCTTCCTAGACTCGATGAGTCTGGAATATCCTGACACCAACCAGATCTGAATCTCAGGCAGATATGATGGTTGGAACATTTCCCCAAGAACTATAATATTGGTTCCTCGATAACTGGTAAAGTGGATGTCGTGGCTAGCACCACCCAGCCGAAAGACCTATTATTGTAGTATCTTGATTGAAGAAGTTGGCCACCTCCCCATAAGGGTTTCGTAGGATTTACCTCCCTAGTTGTGCCTTATGATTTTTGTGTTTCCGAAGTCCGACCTTTACTTGATGTTCTAGATACCAGACCATTTCTATGAATGGGTTACACTAGCACATCAAGTAGAACATTAGAAGCGGAGTGCTAAATGTCTCTCGGTCGATCATCCAGATTTTGTTTCCTTGGCCTCGCTAAGGTGAAATCTGAGAAGGTGTTATCTTCCTTTGCATCTGCATCATCCATCATTAGCCATCACGGTAGTATGTTGTGTTGTCAGCACCCTTGACACGGATGTTGATAAAACCTTGATGATTGTGGAAATGCTCAAGTTCTTGAGAGCACGCACAAGCGCTACGTGTTATCATCGACACTAACTGGGATTCCTCTCAGTTTCCTCGGCAATGCTATGACCTTTTCAAACAGTGAACTCACTCTCTATTGTTGGGTTCTTCCCTAGTTACCAGAATCATTCCCAGCATTTGCATTTTGTTCCCAGCTTGCACCGCCAATGTGCCATTCTACCATGGGTCTCTTCCATTTCCGGTGGTAAGCAAATTCATCCATTACGTTGTCTTCAACAAGGTAATCCACATCATCCAAGTCCGAGTATGCCATTCTACCGACCCCCGCCAATCGATTGCTGTGATTTGCATTAGGCTGGTATGAAGAGTTTAAATGATCTTTGAATCAAAGGTAATTCTTTTTGCCACTTAAGGGGATATATCTTCGAGTCACCTTCCCTAAGGTGCATCATTATGGTGTCATGTCAACTTAACTCCTCGCTACGTTGACAACCGTTCACCACCCTCTTAGGTGTGGAATTGTTACCTACCTAGTAAACCTTCGTCATCCGTTTCACTCCATCCCTCTAGATGTGTACTTCGTCTCTCAGCTCAAGGGAGGTTGCTATGTCTCATTCCGTGAGTTAATCCTGAGTTGTTCGATCTTCGAGAAGATCGACCCTTCTAGAGTCTCCTTCTTCTCTCCATGTCATGTTGGCAGGATTTCTCAGAGCAAGACTTCAAGACAAGATGGTGATCGAATCAACGCTTTTATGAAGTGCACCCTGGATCGTGAAGATTATACTAGTTTGCGTTTCCCCTTCATCTTACCCTACACTTGAATCTCGGGTCGAGATTCTTGTTTAGTGGGGGCGAGTTGTCACATCCCTAGATTCTGGTGCTGCCTGGTGTTTGCATCATATTTAAATTTTGAAACTTGAACTGAGGAAATTTGGAAGCCTCAAAACCCTAAATAAAAGAAGGGCAAAAACCCTAAAATCTCATTCATTGTTCCAAAATGCTCTTCTTAGATGTTTAATATTTTTGGCAAGGGTTTTTGATCCAAACCAAAAATAATGAACATTTTAAAAGGATTTATTTTGGGACTTTGAATTTAAATCATTAGCTATTTGAATTTGAATTATATTCATATAATTAGAATATAATTTCAAATACCCCTGAAATATTTTATGAGCTTTTGGAAAAGTCCATCTAGCAAAACAAAAATATTCAGAGGAGTTTTTGGCATTGTTTGAATTATCTTAAATTCAAAACAGTGGCAAAACAAATTTAAAAAAAAATAAAACAAACAGAAAAATAAAACAGAGCATCTTACCTGGCGCTCACCTGGTAGCCCAACCGGCCCAGCACTGCAGCTGGCCGGCCCAGCCCACCACTGCAGCCCCTCCGTTGTCTTCCTCCCCTCGCCCCGAAGCAGCTGCGTGCCCGGCGCGCAGGCGAGCCGCGCCAGCTCCTCCCTGCCTGCCTGGCTACCTCCTCGTCGCCCTGGAATGCCCCGGACGACGCCACGCAGCCCCGACCGCTCTCTCACTCTCTCCCGAACTCTTCCCCCTCTTCTGCTCCCTCTCCCTCTCGAGCCCGAGCGCAGCCGCAGCCGCGCCACCGTAACACCGCGGCCACCGCCTCCCCCTCGACCCCTCGCTGTGCCTGCGAGCTCCGTCTCGACGTCCCCGACCTCCTCGACAAGCCACGACGCCACGGACGCGCTGCAACGCTGCCATCACCACCGTCTTCATCGCCATGGCCGGAGATCACCGCTGCTCGATTCGCAGCAACGAGGACGCCCCCGAGCTCACCAACCCCTTCGTTCGATCCGCTGTGAGCTGCTGTGTCGATCCCCTCCCTCCCCTGGCACTTTTTCTCCCGCTAACGCCAATATCCACCGGAGTGGAGAGCTCACCGCCGCCGTGGTTCCTTGCCGCCGTGGCCAGGGCCACCGCAGCCCGCACCTAAGCGCGTCACCGTGCTCGGCGAACCCCCAGGAGCACGTAGCACCTGCCAGTTTATTCCCTAGTGCCCCGTAGCATCGACCCCGTCCACACCCGAACTCCGGCCACCGCCGCGAGCTCCGTTCCGACGATCTCGGGCCGTCTCAGCCTCTTCCGCTCACACAGGAAGACGCGGCGCTCTTCCAGCTATCCGTAGAGCCCCTCCTCCGTCCGTTTGGTCGCCGGAGCAAGAAACCCGAAGGCCTCCGCCGCCTCGGCCTCGCCGGCGACTCAACGCCGGCGGGATAGACTCGTTTGACCAGGGGTTTGACCTCCCCTGGGTCAATGACAGGTGGGACCAGAGCCCTGCTAATTTAGCTTAGTGCTAATTAACTTTTAGCTAACCCACTAAGTCACTGACTGTGGGCCCCAGCCCTTCTAATTACTTTAGTTAAGGGTTAACTAAACCCTGGTTAGTGCTGAGTCAATGACAGGTGGGCCACACCAGTCAGGGTTTGACCTGGACCGCCGCAGTTGACCTGCTGACGTCATTATGATGTCAGGATGACGCAGTAATGTTTTCTGGATTTATTTTTATTCAGAAAATTCCAGAAAATTGTATAAACTTCTAAAATTCATAGAAATTCAACCGTAACTCCAAATGAAGTAAATTATATATGAAAAATGATCAGAAAAATCCAATCTATCCATCTGTACTATTTTCATGCATGTTAGAACAACTTATAGCTACTGTTTAGGACAATTCAATTAAATGGCATTTAAGTAACCATATGTGGAGTTTGAATTTGAGTTTTGGATTCAAACCAACTTCATTTAATCTGGTTTAGTTGCATCAGCACAAATCACATTGTATTGCCATGTCACATTCATGCATCATATTGTCGCATTGCATTGATTGTGTTCTTCCTTGTTTGCCGGTGATTGCCCCCTCTCGATAGACGTGATACCAACGATGTGATCGATGACACCGATGAAGAGTTATATTATCTTCAGAAGTGCCAGGCAAGCAAAACCCCTTTGTTCATTCCGATACAATCCCACTCTCTCGCTCCTGCTCTCTTTTACTGCATTAGGACAACAACGATTCATCTGTTACTTGCTGCGGTAGCTGAACCCCTTTATCCTTTGCATGACCTGTCATTCCACAGTAAATAGATGAAACCCACTAGCATGAGTAGGAGTTGTTTGAGCCCTGTTGTGCCTACTCATTCATGTTTGTTTGTCATGCCTGCTACTGCTTAGAGTTGAGTCAGGTCTGATTCATCGGGGATGAATCAGAGGTGTGTGAACATGTCCTACTGTGTGTGAACTAAGTGTGTGAACACGATTTGGTAAAGGTAGCGGTGAGAGGCCATGTAGGAGTACATGGTGGGTTGTCTCATTGCAGCCGACCTCAGGAACTAAGTTCTGTTTTTGTGATCCATGACCAGTTACTACCACACATTGGGCTCTGGGCGCTCCAAGCCCTCTCGACTTATTAATCAACTTGATCTCTGTCCAGGAGTTGCAACTAGATTCTGGTGTTTGTTGGTAGTGTTAGTAGTCTACCAAGTGGCACCCGGTACAGGTGGGCTTGGGACAGACTAGGCACAGTGGCCCGGTGTACCAAGTGGCACCCGGATGGTGGACTTGGGAACCCTGCTCACATTGTTTGGGGCCGTGAGCGACACCCCGGCCAGATCTCCTTGCGGATGGAACCCGAATAGGCGATAAACCTGGACTAGAGACTTGTTCGGTTAGTCAGGTCGTGGCCGACTCCCTCGCCCGGCTTCCGCTTGAAGGTTGCCGAGGTACATGACGTGTACAGGGCGATAAGTGGCGGGAGCGTGTGTGAAGAAGTACACCCCTGCAGGGTTATCCTTATCTATTCGAATAGCCGGATTCCTCGGATATGGAAACTTGGACCACTTGCATAGTTCATAGACAAGTGAAAGTGGATACTCTAAAATACGCAAGATAAGCGTGAGTGCTATGGATGGCGTTCTCGTAGGGAGACGGGAGCAGATCCATAGTGGTGTATTGATATGGTGAATATGTGGACTCGTGTGCGCCACCTCAAAAGAGTTACTTGCAGTCGTAGTTCAGGATAGCCACCGAGTCAAAGCTGGCTTGCTGCAGTTAAACTCCACCATCCCCTTTGTTGATAATGATGCATATGTAGTTAGTTCTGATGTAAGTCTTGCTGGGTACATTTGTACTCACGTTTGCCTATTTTATGTTTTTGCAGAGAGACTTCAGTCTCACTAGTAGTTCCACGTGGGCTTCAACGTTTAGCTTGTTACCTCAGCTACGATCTTGTGCCCTCGGCAGGATCTGGTAGATAGTCAGGCTTTTCAGCCTTTTTCATTTATAGATGTCTGTACCCAGACATGATAGCTTCCGCTTGTGCTTTGACTTGTATGCTCTGAATGTTGGGTCATGAGACCTATGTTTGTAATATCTCGCTCCTCGGAGCCTATTGAATAAATACTTGAGTCGTAGAGTCATGTTGTGATGCCATGTTGTATTTGCACATATCGAGCATATTGTGTGTATGTTATTGAAATGCTTGGTATGTGTGGGATCTGACTATCTAGTTGTTTATCCTTAGTAGCCTCTCTTACCGGGAAATGTCTCCTAGTGTTTCCACCGAGCCATGGTAGCTTGCTACTGCTCCGGAACACTTAGGCTGGCCGGCATGTGTCCTTCTTTGTTCCTGTGTCTGTCCCTTCGGGGAAATGTCACGCGATGAATACCGGAGTCCTGTTAGCCCGCTACAGCCCGGTTCACCGGAGTCCTGCTAGCCCAGTGCTACAGCCTGGATTCACTCGCTGATGACCGACACGTTCAATGCTGGGTCATGGATGCCTGTCCCTGTAAGTCTGTGCCACTTTGGGTTTACGACTAGCCATGTCAGCCCGGGCTCCTTATCATATGGATGCTAGCGACACTGTCATATACGTGTGCCAAAAGGCGCAAACGGTCCCGGGCAAAGGTAAGGCGACACCCGTGGGAATACCGTGCGTGAGGCCGCAAAGTGATATGAGGTGTTACATGCTAGATCGATGTGGCATTGAGTCGGGGTCCTGACAGAAGATGACTTGGATGTGTATTCCACCAAGAAAAAATACCACAACTCCATGGATGTACAAGGAGATCCCTGACAAAGCTTTGGAAACACATAACTTTGGATTTGTACACTATCTGTTGTCTGGTCTGCCTACCATTAACTGGATCTTAAGGCACACGTTGCTATCCAAGTCAGGAGATCACAAGATGATCAGAGGACACTCGATCAACATGCTGCAAATTTTTGATGTTTCCCAAAAGTGCAAAGTTATGAGCTTGATTGTAGAAACGATCAAAAGGACTGCTGCTGATCAAAAGAGGAGTTGTGGGTATGCCCCACATATTCAGGATCTCATCAACTCTAAGATGGGCACATGGACTTACTTACTAGACAAGGAGCATCTACCTCTATATCCTGAGTTTGAAGACAACACTGTTGTGATGAATGAGGAAGAACCATCATCAGCTCAAGTCCAGGAGAAGAGAGCCAAGGAAAAGGCTGAGAAAGCTGCCCAGATGCCAAGTGTTGAAGAGGCATCTCGAGTCTTCCTGAAGAGCAAGCAAGATCTGATTCAAGCTACACTAAGGATTGAGAATGGCTTGGCCACCCTGACTCAGAATCAGGAGAACCTGGAGAGGATTGTGGAAACAAAATTCTATCTTCTTGATCTAAAGGTGACTGAGATTCAGACTGCAGTTGAGCAGCTTCAGGAGGAAGCAGAGGAGATGAGAGGAAAAGCAACCACTGATGCTTTTAAGCGTGTGCCACGGGGTCCAAGGTCTGCTGCAGTGCTAGTCTCAGATGTTAGAGCCTTAGTGATAGCACTAGCAGCTACAGCTCCAGTGCCACCTCCAGCACCCACTTCATCAGCTCCAACTACATCGTCGGAAGCCTTCGTCCTTGGAGTTCTATCTACACCACCTCCCGAAGACCAAGCCTGAGAGACGTATAGCACTATGCATTTTCAAACTTTTTGGTAACTTGTTGCCAAAGGGGGAGAAATATGTATATATCATAGGCTTCCAGAGAGAGAGTGTGTCTTGCTTTTTATCTCTCTTGCTATTTTGGTTGAACTTCTTTATTGTGTGCTTGTGTGAGATACTTTATGTCCTTGTGAGATACTTATATGATCATGTGGTTGATCATATGCTACCTTAATGTTTAGTTGAATGATGCTATCCTTTATCTTTCATATATGATCATTCACTTGCTTGGTGATGAGTGCATGCTTTTAATTTCTATCATTTTGAGTGCTCCACCAAGATGTATGTGACATGGAAGAGTAACCCATCATCCTAATCAATTGTGCATTTGCATTCAAAAGCAAATTTCAAATAATGCACAAATTTAGGGGGAGCTCTTGCTTATCACATACTTCTCAAAGTGACGATGTATTTCAATCTTATAATCATTTGTCGAAGCTTTGATCTATATGTTGTCATCAATTACCAAAAAGGGGGAGATTGAAAGTGCAACTATCCCTGGGTGGTTTTGGTAATTCCTAACAACATATAGCTCATTGAGCTAATGCTACTTGAAGATAAGATTTCAGGAAAAGCTCAATGATTGGCATGCCATGGATTAGAAAGTGGACCCCTCAAAATGCTAAGGACAAAAGGATTGGCTCAAGCTCAAAGCACAAGACTCTACATTTCATTTTTAGCGATCCAAGATCACATCAAGTCCATAGGAAAAGCCAATACTATTAATAGGGGGTGAGGTGTTGCTTAATGAGGTTCTTGCTCAAAGTGCTTAGTGATATGCTCCACAACCCTCAACCACTTTCTCATATCCAAATATATCCCAAACCAAAAGTCAAACTCGGCCCCACCGATTTGATCTATCCGGCGCCACCGAGTTCACTTGACATCGCCACTACCACAAACCCTAGTCTTTTAGGTCCTACCAATAGGGATCTCGGTCTCACCGAGATGGGATTGTAATCTCTCTGTTTCCCTTCGTAACATTTCGGTCCAACCTAGATGAGCGATCGGTCCCACCGAGATTGCAATGCAAACTCTCTGTTTCCCTTTCGTAACGTTTCGGTCCTACTGAGAGAGCGAATCGGTCCCACCGAGATTGCCTGACCAACTCTCTAGTTAGTCTATTACCAAAATCGGTCTCACCGAGTTTGTGTAATTGGTCTCACCGAGATTACGTTATGCCCTAACCCTAATGACATCGGTCCCACCGAGTTGACATGTCGGTCCCACCAAAAACCCTAACGGTCACATTATGAACTAAATCGGTCTGACCGAGTTGTATGATTCAGTCCCACCGAGTTTGGTGATTTGTGTGTAACGGTTAGATTTTGTGTGGAGGCTATATATATACCCCTCCATCCACTCTTCATTCGTGGAGAGAGCCATCAGAACATGCCTACACTTCCAACATACATTTTCTGAGAAAGAACCACCTACACTTGTGTTGAGGTCAAGATAGTTCATTCCAACCACATAAATCTTGATCTCTAGCCTTCCCCAAGTTGCTTTCCACTCAAATCATCTTTCCACCAAATCCTATCCTATGAGAGAGAGTTGAGTGTTGGGGAGACTATGATTTGAAGCACAAGAGCAAGGAGTTCATCATCAACACACCATTTGTTACCTCTTGGAGAGTGGTGTCTCCTAGATTGGTTAGGTGTTACTTGGGAGCCTTCGTCAAGATTGTGGAGTTGAACCAAGGAGTTTGTACGGGCAAGGAGATCGCCTACTTCGTGAAGATCTACCCTAGTGAGGCAAGTCCTTCATGGGCGATGGTCATGGTGGGATAGACAAGGTTACTTCTTCGTGGACCCTTCATGGGTGGAGCCCTCCATGGACTCGCGCAAACGTTATCCTTCGTGGGTTGAAGTCTCCATCAACGTGGATGTACGATAGCACCACCTGTCGGAACCATGCCAAAAATCTCCGTGTCTACACTGTGTTTGCTCAATCCAAACTCATCCCTTTACCTTCATGTGCAATTGTTTTACATTCTACTGCTATACTCTTAGAATTGCATGTGTAGGTTGTTTGCTTGACTTGTGCTAAGTTGCTAAAATTTGCCAAGAATTAAAATTGGGAAAAGGCTAGATTTTTATTTGATCAAGTAGTCTAATCACCCCCCTCTAGACATACTTTCGATCCTACAAAACCCTAACAAAACTAACTCGATTACATGATAAATATCATCCAACCCATCACCGTCGAGCAAGCCTACGATGGAATTACTCACGCACGGCGGTGAGCATCATGAAATTGGTGATGGAGGAAGCTTGATGATGACGATGGCGACGGATTCCCCTCTCCAGAGCCCCGGACGGAATCCAGATCAGCCCTCCCGAAAGAGTTTAGGGCTTGGCGGCGGCTTCGTATCGTAAAACGTGATGAATCCTTCTCTCTGATTTTTTTCTCCCCGAACACGAATATATAGAGTTGGAGTTGAGGTCGGAGGAGCACTAGGGGGCCCACGAGGCAAGGGGGCGCGCCCAGGAGGGTAGGCGCGCCCCCACCCTCGTGGACAGGGTGTGGGCCCCTAGCCATGATTCTTTCGCTAGTATTTTTTATATATTCCAAAAATAATCTCCGTTGATTTTCAGGTCATTCCAAGAACTTTTATTTCTGCACAAAAATAACACCATGGCAATTCTACTGAAAACAGCGTCAGTCCGGGTTAGTTCCATTCAAATCATGCAACTTAGATTCCAAAACAAGGGCAAAAGTGTTTGAAAAATTAGATACGTTGGAGACGTATCACCCTCGCACATTGCAAGATGACGTGATTCCACTAAGGAACCCTTAAGGGCAATCACTGGACCCGTACAATTGGCAACCCTTGAGGGTGGTCACCGAACCCGTACACTTTGGCAACCCTTGGGGGCGGTCACGAGAACCCATACAAATTTCTCTGGGCAATCTCCACAACCTAATTGGAGACCTCGATACTTGCCCGGAGCATTACACCACAATGATTGAGCTCCGAAGCACCTCCAACCATGTAGGGCGCCCAAGAACCCAAGAGGAACAAGCTCTAGGGTACCAAGCACCCAAGAGTAATAAGCTTCTCAACTTTTCACTTCCACGTATCAGCATGAAGAACTCAAATCGATGCAACTAATGCAATGGCAAGGGCACACGGAGTGCCCAAGTCCCTCACTCTCAAATCCCACCAAAGCAACGAAAGCTATGGAGGAATATGAGAGGAAGAACAAGAAGGAGAACACCAAGGACTCCAAGATCTAGATCCAAGGGGTTTCCCTCACATAGAGGAGAAAGTGGTTGGTGTAAATGTGGATCTAGATGTCCTCTCCCTCCCTCCCAAGAAAATTAGGAATAATCCATGAAGGGGTTGAGAGATAGCAAGAACAAAGAAGGTCAATAATGGGGGCAGAACACGAGCCCAAGGGATAAGAACCAATGGGGAAGAAGACACACTTTTATAGGCCTCCCCAAATCCAACCGTCATGTGTGTTAGAAGGGAGAGAGAGAAATTGTTGCGGATATGATGGATCGTTATATTGCTTGAGCCCCATGGGCATATATATAGGAGTACAAAGACCAACTTGAAATACAAGACAAGGCAGGACCAACTCCTAGTCTATACTATACTTCCTAATGATCAATATACTCAACATCCCCCCGCAGTCACAACGGTAGCGACGCAGACGGTGAGACTGAAGAAAAGGCAAGCCAACGGACACCCCCCACAGTCATAACGGTCGATGCATTGCGGAAGTCATGGCTGGACTTGAAACCGACAAGGTTGCTCAAGTAAGGCGGTAACCCTTTGTGTCGTTTTTCGATGTAGCCAAGAGCGTAGGGTGATGTCGCCGTGGTCGAGGTAGCCATGCGTAGAACACCGTGGTCTATGTCGAGTCGGGGTAGCCGGTGTCGAGGGAGTCATCATGGAGCCGCAGGCACAAGGGGCGCCGAGTTAGCATGGGCATAGTGGTGTCTAAGTAGTGTTGCGCTGGGAAGAAGACGGTGTTGACAAAGCTTCGCGCCGGGTTTGCCAATCCCAGGGACACGTTGTAGACGAAGGCACGCGTCAGCATTGCCAGCACCGAGCATGCGTAGATGGATGAAGACGAAGTTGACGAAGTGCCGCACCAAGCTTGCCAGGCCTAGGGACACGTCGTGGATGAAGGCACGCTTTGGTGTTGCCAGCACCAGGCATGCGTAGACTGGGACCTGCACGAGCTTGACGCCATGTCGAAGAAGTCGGAGAGGCCAACAGAGAATGACTTGACGACAGTTGCGGCGCCAATCAACGCGTTGCTGATGTTGCTTGCGGTTATCGGAGTAGACGAAGTGATCGGGGTAGATGATAGCGACGCTGGCGACGGGCTGGTGCTTGGACGAAGACGAAGGGGGTGGACGAGCGACAGCGGCGGCTATGGGGGTAGCAGCGGTGGTGACCAAAGAAGAGCGGTAGTGGCGGCCTGACGGCGGCGGTAGCTAGGTTAGGAGCGCGGCTGCAGTGCTCGAAGTAGGCGAGGAACCCGACAACGTGACGAAGACCGGCGCAGACGGTGGCGTTCCCGCACCAAAGGAGGCGGCATGGTGCATACCACGGGAAGTCGACACGCGGGGACACGCAGACGATGAGACTGGAGAAGAATCCAAAGGGAAGCCGACGGACACCCCCCACAGTCGTAACGGTCGATGCATCGGGAAGTCGTGGTTGGAGTGAAAACCGACAAGGTTGCTCAAGCAAGGCGGTAGCCCTTTGTGCCGATGTCGATTAGCCGAGAGCGCAGGGTGGTGTAGCCATGCGAGGGATGCCGTGGTCGATGTCGAGTTGGGGTGACCAGTGTCGAGGTAGTCGCCATGGACCGGGAAGAAGAGCGGCGGTGGCAGCCTGAGGAGGCGGCGGTGACGGCTAGCTCAGAAGCACGACGATAGTGCTCAAAGTAGGCGAGGAAGAGCCCGACAGCGTGACAAAGACCGGCGCGGATGGTGGCGTTCCCGCGCCTAGGGAGGCGGCGCGACATATACCACGTAAAAGTCAGCGGACGGGGACGGCGAAGTGGACCGCGTGCCGCGGCGCTACGGCCTGATGGGGCGACGCAGCGACAGCGTGCGACTCAGGGCGACGACGGAGAAGACCTCAAGGCGGTTGTAGGGACCGCGTCCCACACTCGCTATGGCCTGACGGAGCGACACAGCGGCAGCGCGAGGGTCAGTGCAGCCTCGGGGACAGCCTGGAGCGGACGGCCTCAGGGCGGTGGTTAACCGCGGGCCGCGGCACTACGGCCCGAAGGGACGACGCTGCGGCCTGATGGGGCAACATAAGAACAACCCATTACTCGATTGACATGTGCGCGCTATACTTGAGACGATCTTCAAGGGACCGGGCGAGGTGTACAGCAATGCATGAAGGCTGAGTTGATGCATGAGCTGCAAGTATACAACACGTACGAGCTGCCTACACGCAGCATGCACAAGCACATACGTGCATGGACACGGCCACGTACGGAGTGGATTTGCGATCCAGTGCCTTGCGTTGGAGCCAAGCACATCCACGCGTGGTGCGTGAGTGGCCGCGGCCGCACGGCGAGGAGCCGAGGACGCAGGTCCAGCGCAAGGCCGGCCGAGCGGCCGCCGTCCAGCATGACAAGCCCAAGGCGCCATTCAGCTGGAGACGATGAAGATGTCGATGAAGTAGACGCGCATTGCAGTTGACAGACGGCGACGGGAGACACAAACCGATCTACAGATCAGAGAACCAAAAAAAAGACCAATCAATCAACTAGTCAGAGACAAAAATCCCAATCAATTGATCGGAAAAAAGACTCTCTAGGATAGCCGATCAACTCGATCGGTGGACGAACCCTAGGTACAGGTTGCGTGGCCCCCGGCTATGGTCATGGAGGTCGACCGCCCCGGGGACGACGCATGGGGTGAAAGTGGTGGGCGACGGCTAGGGTTTAGATCGGTTAGACTGATACCATGTTAGAAGGGAGAGAGAGAGAGAGAGAGAGAGAGAGAGAGAGAGAGAGAGAGAGAGAAATTGTTGCGGATATGATGGATCGTTATATTGCTTGAGTCCCATGGGCATATATATAGGAGTACAAAGACCAACTTGAAATACAAGACAGGGTAGGACCAAATCCTAGTCTATCCTATACTTCCTAATAATCAATATACTCAACAATGTGCACTAGACGCACACAAGCGGCACTACCGCTCGGGCGGAAGTACCCAGAGTAAAGTGCTCAGAAGAAGCATCCCGAGGCCCCAGCGGTACTACCACTGAGGTAGCAGTATACAGGGGAAAAGCTGTACTACCGCCCCTTACAGCCGCCCTACAACCTCAGAGAGGAAAACGAGTCCAGAGGCGATATAATAGGCAGAAGTAGTAGTGGTAGTGGCAGGCCGGTAGTACCACTTAGAGTAGTACTATCGCTCGGCACTACCGCCCTACTACTGCTTAAGCGATAAAGAGTCCAGAAGCCGAAAACAAGAGGTAGTGACCACGGCACCAGAACCGCAGAAGTATTGTGTGCAAGCGGTACTATCGCTTCCCAGGGCGGTACTACCGCTAGAGAGCACCAAAAGGCCTAAGCAAAACAGATGCATGCAGGAAATCTTGAACTGCCATAACTTCAACAAATGAACTCCGAATTGAGCAAACTCAAGCTTGTTGGATAGATGACGACAAATATTAAGAGTCGGTAGAAAAAATGCCAATGATATAGATATGTGAAACCTCTATGAATGAAGAACCGGCTAAAACCCCAACATCGAAAACATCATAGAATCCATATATGAAAGAAAAAGTGTTGCTTGGGTGATTTTGGTAATTAATGTCAACATATCTCTTGTTGGACTAATACTTCTACCTAGTATATTTCAGATGAGTTCAACAGTGGAGTGGCTTGGACAAGAGGATGTGGAACCCCTTCAAGAAATAAGGACAAGGATTGGCAAAAGCTCAAGACTCTTCATTTTCATTTTAGTGATCCAAGATCACATTGAGTCCATAGGAAAAGTCAATACTATTAAAAGGAGATGAGGTGTTGCTTAATGGCTTGCTTGCTCAAAGTGCTTAGTGATATGCTCCAAAGCCCTCAACCACTTTCTCATTTCCATATATGTCCCAAATCAAAAGTCAAACTCGGCCCCACCGATTTGATCTATCCGGCGCCACCGAGTTCATTTGACATAGCCACTGTCAGAAACCCTAATCAGTTCGGTCTCACCGAGATGGGCTTGCAAACCCTGTGTTACCTGTTGTAATAATTTCGGTCTCACCGAGATATGTAATCGGTCCCACCAAGTTTGCTTGACCAACTCTCTGTTTTGCTTATTACCAAAATCGGTCCCACCGAGTTTGTGTAATCAGTCAAACCGAGTTGAGGTTTTACCCTAACCCTAGCACATCGGTCCCACCGAGTTGATCATATTGGTCCCACCGAAATTCCTAACGTTCACATTTTGAACTAAATCGGTCTGACCAAGTTTCATGATTCGGTCCCACCGGGTTTGGTAAATTGTGTGTAACGGTTAGATTTTGTTTGAAGACTATTTATACCCCTTCACCCACTCTTCATTCGTGGAGAGAGCCATCAGAACGTGCCTACACTTCCATCATATATTTTCTGAGAGAGAACCACCTACTCATGTGTTGAGACCAAGATATTCCATTCTAACCACAATAATCTTGATGTCTACCTTCCCCAAGTTGCTTTCCACTCAAATCATCTTTCCACCAAATCCAAATCCGTGAGAGAGAGTTGAGTGTTGGGGAGACTATCATTTGAAGCACAAGAGCAAGGAGTTCATCATCGACACACCATCTATTACCTTTTGGAGAGTGGTGTCTCCTAAATTGGTTAGGTGTCACTTGGGAGCCTCTATCAAGATTGTGGAGTTGAACCAAGGAGTTTGTATGGGCAAGGAGATCGCCTACTTCATGAAAATCTACCTAGTGAGGCAGGTCCTTCATGGGCGATGGCCATGGTGGGATAGACAAGGTTGCTTCTTCGTGGAACCTTCGTGGGTGGAGCCCTCCGTGGACTCGCGCAACCGTTACCCTTCATGGGT
Organism: Triticum aestivum; assembly: GCF_018294505.1. Lineage (NCBI taxonomy): Eukaryota > Viridiplantae > Streptophyta > Magnoliopsida > Poales > Poaceae > Triticum > Triticum aestivum. Next base: position 278,653,924 of record NC_057806.1, read on the forward strand.
TAAAGTCTGCATTACCGTGGATGTACGATAGCACCACCTATCGGAACCATGGCAAAAATCTCCGTGTCTCCAATTGCGTTTGCATACTCCAATCCCATCCCTTTACTTTCTTGCAACTTGCATGCTTTACTTTCAGCTGCTCATATACTCTTGCCATGCTTGCTTGAAATGTATTGTGAATGGTTAAACTTGTGCTAAAACTCCACCTTAACTTGAAGAAATTAAAAACTAGTACTTTTCTTTGTTGAGGGTCTAATCACCCCCCCTTTTTAGACACCTCTTCTCGATCCTTTCAATTGGTATCAGAGCTTTGGACTCCATTGCTTTGGTTTAAACACCATTGGAGAAAGATGGATGGGTCTACGTTGGGGAGTCTTAGACGTAGAGTACCTATACTTGATGGAGAGTTCTGTCATGAGTGAAAAATTGAGATGCTTGAGATTTTCAATGAATATCACTTGAACAAGTACATTACTACTCCTTGTGTACGTCTTGTTGACCCCTTGCATCCTACCCTTGATGAGTCTATTGACATAATCCGTAATCTTAGAATTGTCAATTTAATCACTAGAGGATTACCTGGAAACTTGATTTCTAGCTTGCCCGCTCTTGATTGTGCCTACACTATACAGAGATTTCTGGAGGAACGATTTCGAAACTATTCCTTGCAAAACTTAGATGAAATTCTTCATAAGTCTATCGCCTTGAGTAAGATGAATTCCAATGATCATAAATTTGGTGATTGTTTATTTGAGCTTACTAACCTCATGTGTGCTGAAGGAGATGTTGGAATCATCAGCAACATCATCACAAGACAATGATGAACATGGATACTATGATGAGGATGATGATAGTGACTTTGATCTCGATGAGTCCATAAGACACTTTGGTCTTATGGCTAATCTTTGTGGCTACATGGCTGGAGGAAAGGAATGGGTCCTTGATAGTGGATGTACTGATCACATGACCGGAGATAAGGACATGTTTTCTGAGTTTGCTGAAAACAATGGCCCTTGCAAGTATGTTACTTTTGGTGACAACTCAAAGGGTAAGGTGGTTGGCCTTGGTAAGGTGGCCATCTCACATGATAGCTTCATACAAAATGTTATGATCGTTGAATCTCTCGGCTATAATTTACTTTCCGTATCTAGACTTGCTGACTTTGGCTTCAATGTCCTTTTTACTGAAGTAGATTGCCTAGTGTTTCGTAGAGATAATCATAATATGGTCTTTACCGGTATACGTAGAGGTGACCTATACATTGTTGATTTCACTAAAAAGGCTCAACCTAGAACTTGCTTAATTGCTAAATCATCTAAAGGTTGGTTGTGGCATAGAAGGTTAGGCCATGTGGGCATGTGAAATCTTGATAAGCTTATTAAAGGTGATCATATCCTTGGAGTAAAAGATGTTATATTTGACAAGGATAGATTGTGTAGTGCTTGTCAAGCAAGAAAACAAGTTGGAGGAAGCCACCCCATGAAGAACATCATGACCATGAGAAGACCACTCGAGCTACTTCATATGGATCTCCTTGGTCCCAACGCCTTCAAAAGTTTCAGTGGAAACTCATTTGGTCTAGTCATAGTTGATGATTTTTCAAGATTTACGTGGGTGTTCTTTCTTGATGATAAATCGTAGGTCCAAAAGATCTTCAAGAACTTCGCTAGGAAGGCCCAAAATCAATTTGAAGTGAAGATCAAGAAGGTCCAAAGCGATAACAGAACGGAGTTCAAGAACGCAAATGTGGATACCTTTCTTGACGAAGAGGGGATTTCACACGAGTTCTCGACTACGTACACACCTCAACAAAATGGAGTTGTTGAGAGGAAGAATTAGACTCTTATTGAGATGGAGAGAATGATGCTTGATGAGTACAAGACTCCAAAACACTTTTGGGCAGAAGCGGTTGTAACAGCCTGTCATGCAACAAATCGCTTGTATCTTCACAAGCTACTCGGCAAGACGGCATACGCGCTTCTCACCGGTAACAAACCCCAAGTTGGATACTTTCGGGTATTCGTCTCAAAGTGCTATATTCTTGATAAGCATTGTCGATCTAAATTTGCTCCTAAATCTCATAAAGGTTTCCTACTTGGTTATGGCTCAAACTCTCACACTTACCGTGTCTACAACAATTTCACCCGAAAGGTTGAAGAGACGGTCGATGTGAAGTTTGATGAATGTAACGGCTCGCAAGTAGAGCAATTGCCAATTGATGTAGGAGACAAAGACCCTTCGAAGGCAATCCAAGACTTGTCTATTGGCAAGATTCGTCCAACGGAGCTGAAGGAGAGTACCTCGTCCATCCAAGTGGAAGCTTCTACCTTACGACCAGGTGAACCAAGAGTTGACATGGAAGCATCCACAAGTGGAAGATGCCAAGATGAAGAAAACGAGGAAGTACACCAAGATGAACCTCATCAACCTCCTTCTCCACCACGACAAGGGAACGACAACGTCAACAATGAAGAAGGCCAAGAAGAAGAACGATATGATGAAGAAGATGTTCCACCCCGGCCCAAGCAAAAGCTCTCACGAGTTCAAGCAAGAGTCTCAAGAGACCATCCCGTCGAGCAAATCTTCAATGATATCCAAACCGGGAGAATCACTCACTCTAAAACTCGTTTGGCAAATTTTTGTGAACATTATCCATTCATCTCTAGCATTGAACCTATGAAGGTTGAAGAAGCATTGGAAGATCCGGATTGAATAAATGCCTTGCATAAAGAGCTACACAACTTTGAGAGAAACCAAGTGTGGACATTGGTTGAGAAGCCCTACAACAACCACAACATCATTGGTACTAAATGGGTGTTTCGCAACAAGCAAGACGAAGATGGTCAAGTCGTTCGCAACAAAGCATGTCTCGTTGCCCAAGGCTACACTCAAGTCGAAGGTATGGACTATGGTGAGATATATGCCCCCGTTGCTAGACTTGAGTCCATCCGCATCTTACTTGCTTATGCTAATCACCATGATATCACCTTATACCAAATGGACATTAAAAGTGCCTTTCTAAATGGTGAAATTGAGGAGGAAGTTTATGTTAAACAACCTCCTGGCTTTGTTAATTCTAAGAAACCCGATCATGTTTACAAACTTCACAAAGCTCTTTATGGTCTTAAACAAGCTCCTAGAGCATGGTATAAATGCTCGACCAAGTTCCTTATTGAAAAAGGCTTTGAGATTGGAAAGATTGATTCTACTCATTTTACTAAAAGGGTTATGGTGAATTATTTGTGTGCCAAATTTATGTTGATGATATCATATTTTCTTCAACTAACCCCCATTTTAGTGAAAAGATTGGAAAGCTAGTGTCAGAGAAGTTTGAGATGTCTATGATGAGTGAACTCAAGTTATTTCTTGGTTTGCAAATCAAGCAAACTAAGGAAGGCACCTTTGTTTCTCAAACAAAGTACACCAAGGACTTATTCAAGAAGTTCAACATCCAAAAATGCAAAGGTATGAATACACCCATGCAAACTAGTGGAAATCTTGACTTGACCAAGGATGGCGAGCCGGTTGACCAAAAGGTTTATCACTCTATGATTGGTTCATTGTTATATCTATGTGCCTCCCAGCCCGATATTATGCTAAGTGTGTGCATGTGTGCACGATATCAAGCGCCCCCCAAAGAATGTCATCTTAAGGCTGTGAAAAGGATAGTGAGATACTTAATCCATACACCAAATTTTGGCATTTGGTATCCTAGGAGGTCTTCTTTGGATCTTGTTGGCTACTCCGATTTGGACTATGCTGGTGACAAGGTTGATATAAAGTTCACTTCAGGTACTTGTCAATTTCTTGGTAGATCTCTTGTGTCTTGGTCCTCTAAGAAACAAAACTTGGTATCCTTATCCACCACCGAAGCAGAATACATTGACGCCGGTTTATGTTGTGCTCAATTACTTTGGATGACCCAAACTCTTAAAGATTATGGGATCTATGTGAAACATGTTCCATTGCTTTGGGACAATGAAAGTGCTATTAAGATTGCTCACAATCCCGTGCAACATTCTCGAACTAAGCATATTGAAGTTCGTCATCATTTCATTCGAGACCATGTTGCTAAAGGGGACATTTATCTTAAGCATGTTCGTACCAATAAGCAATTGGCGGATATATTCACCAAACTGCTTGATGAGAAAGTATTTTGCCGTTTGAGAGGTGAATTAACATCATTGATGCTTCAAACTTGGAGTGGAAACTCCATTTGAATACATGCAAGGCATGAGCCTTTGACTAATCTTTGATATTTCTCTTATGACGATGATCATATGTCTTGGATATATACTTGTACCCTTGCATGCTATCTAACCCTTGTAAGTACGTGGACGAATCTAATTCTATGAGATTGCAACTCACTCACATCTTGAGCAATCTCCACATCACCAAGTCTCTACAATATGGTGGTTGAAGACAAGCAAGCATGAATCCTTTCAACATATCTTTTGACAATTTTTCTATATCGAATTTCATTTGGTATCAAATCTCATGATTGTCATTTTGGATACACAAGTGCTCTTCCTTGCAAGACTAAACCATGTACGTAGATGAACTCAAACTACAAGTGGTGCTCCCAATTCTTGATGAGCTACATCAACCTTGAGCATCCCACACAAGTTCAACTACATGATCAAGTTCAACACCACCACCCAAGGTATGTCATTCCATCTTAGAGAAGCTTTACCCCAAGTCATGGGTCAAAACAGCTCAACAAGATGTGAATACATCAAAATGCTTAAACGAAAAATGTTAACCCCATTTTGAGCTTAAACGATGAGTATGACCTATGATCAAGTGCCTTCACTTGACTCCTAAGTCAATATACTCTAACATAGGTGACTTTGTCGCCAACCAATTCTAGATGAAGTTCTCTAGTGTTTCTCTGAGTTCTTGCATTTGTCTCTTGCATATTTGTTCCCCTTCTTAATAAAAAAAAACTCCATCTAGATTTCATCTCTTTTCCTTGTTCTGCATTCCTTGCATCCAATTCATTACAAATCCTTAAGAAAATTCCTTGTAAATCTTTGTGAGATCTTATTCGCCTAGTGAGCTGAGATGACAAGTGTTCTCTCTGTGTTAAACTTGGACACACCGGTTTGTCTCTTTCGGTCAAACTGAACCATCTCAGTGTCACCGAAGAAAACAACTCGGTGTTACCGATTTCAACGCCGAGAAGACACTTTGCCATTTGCATCCTGCACATTTACTCTAGCTCCACTCAATGATTCTTGTCCTCTACCTACATCACGATCTATATGTTGCTTTGCTTTGTGACTCAAGGACCAAACCTATTCGACTCACATTCCAGAAGACCCTTCTTGGAAATTGATGTCAAAGGGGGGAGAGAGATCACATCAAAGGGGGGAGTGCTTAATCACATCAAAGAGACCAAGATGCTTGGCATTCAAGAGGAGAGAAGTCACATGTCTTTAAGAGGGGAAACAACATGTTAACTTGTGTTATTATTATTGTGCTTGTGCTCTGATTTGTTTTTCTATGATTTTCTTTTTCCTATTCTCCCATTATCCAGTATAAGATTCAGGGGGATAAAAACATCTAAGGGAAGGAAATCTTTGGATTCATTGCATATCTTTACCTTTGGGGACATGTCTATATCTAATAGGAGTACCTAGTACTCACTCTCTACATGTCATCCAAATCTTGGTATTCTTGTGGTTTTTTCTTTGCTCTATTTAGTAGATGTCTCTGTGTTATCTAACCGTGTTTACTCAGGTTCATCTCTTCCAAAGTCAGCCCAAGACCACAAGGTAAGTATATGCATCACACTCATGTGCATGAAGATCTCTTGCTGATGTACATATTGTTTACAAGAAGGACTCATGAACATGAAGGTACAATTCCTATATTCACATCATTTGCTCCAATGCATATAGCCAAGATACATGTAACTCGTTGCTTGCTCTGTCATGCTTATGCATTCACATGCTCTTATATTCCATATTTACAAGATTGCATACATGTAGGGGGAGCCTATGCATGTTACATGTTCTTCCAAAGCTTTACTTGCTATTCTTTATATCTCTATCTAAAGCTTTGATGTATGTTGTCATCAATTACCAAAAAGGGGGAGATTGAAAGCACAAGTGCTCCCTGGGTGATTTTGGTAATTAATGTCAACATATCTCTTGTTGGACTAATACTTCTACCTAGTATATTTCAGATGGGTTCAACAGTGGAGTGGCTTGGACAAGAGGATGTGGAACCCCTTCAAGAAACTAAGGACAAGGATTGGCAAAAGCTCAAGACTCTTCATTTTCATTTTAGTGATCCAAGATCACGTTGAGTCCATAGGAAAAGCCAATACTATTAAAAGGGGATGAGGTATTGCTTAATGGCTTGATTTTCTTAAAGTGCTTAGTGATATGCTCCAAAGCCCTCAACCACTTTCTCATTTCCACATATGTCCCAAACCAAAAGTCAAACTCAGCCCCACCGGTTTGATCTATCCGGCGCCACCGAGTTCATTTGACATAGCCACTACCAGAAACCCTAATCAGTTCTGTCTCACTGATGGGATCTCGGTCTCACCGAGATGGGCTTGCAAACTCTGTGTTACCTGTTGCAATAATTTCGGTCTCACCGAGATATGCAATCAGTACCACCGAGTTTGCTTGACCAACTCTCTATTTTGTTTATTATCAAAATCGGTCCCATTGAGTTTGTGTAATCGGTCAAACCGAGTTGAGGTTTTACCCTAACCCTAGCACATCGGTCCCACCGAGTTGATCATCTTGGTCCCATCGAAATTCCTAACGTTCACATTTTGAACTAAATCGGTCTGACCGAGTTTCATGATTCGGTCCCACCGAGTTTGGTAAATTGCATGTAAGGGTTAGATTTTGTGTGGATGCTATTTATACCCCTACACCCACTCTTCATTCGTGGAAAGAGAGCCATCAGAACATGCCTACACTTTCAGCATATATTTTCTAAGAGAGAACCACCTACTCATGTGTTGAGACCAAGATATTCCATTCCAACCACAAGAATCTCGATCTCTAGCCTTCCGCAAGTTGCTTTCTACTCAAACCATCTTTCCCCCAAATCCAAATCTGTGAGAGAGAGTTGAGTGTTGGGGAGACTATCATTTAAAGCACAAGAGCAAGGAGTTCATCATCGACACACCATCTATTACCTTTTGGAGAGTGGTGTCTCCTAGATTGGTTGGGTGTCACTTGAGAGCCTCCGTCAAGATTGTGGAGTTGAACCAATGAGTTTTTACGGGCAAGGAGATCGCCTACTTCATGAAGATCTACCATAGTGAGGCATGCCCTTCATGGGCGATGGCCATGGTGGGATAGACAAGGTTGCTTGTTCGTGGACCCTTCATGGATGGAGCCCTCCGTGGACTCGCGCAACCGTTACCCTTCGTGGGTTGAAGTCTCCATCAACGTAGATGTACGGTAGCACCACCTATCGGAACCATGCAAAAAATCTCCGTGTCTCCAATTGTGTTTGCATACTCCATCCCTTTACTTTCTTGCAACTTCATGCTTTACTTTCCACTGCTCATATACTCTTGTCATGCTTGCTTGAAATGTATCGTGAATGGTTAAACTTGTGCTAAAACTCCACCTTAACTTGAAGAAATTAAGAACTACTACTTTTATTTGTTGATGGTCTAATCACCCCTCCTTTTTAGACATCTCTTCTCGATCCTTTCAATATATGAACTTCGTTTTCGATGAACTCAAGCTTGTCATGAAGATGACCATAAGCTCTAAAACTCACAAAGAGAAACACCAAACAAGAACCAAGAAATATGATGCAAGGATACAATGGTTTGAGCTCTCTACGAACCATACGATCATGCTACTAACTTGATATCCCCCACTGATAGTACGACAATCGATCCTATAACCCGGTCTCCCAACTACCACCATGAGACCGGTAAAATAGAAAACTATCAAGGGAAAACATTTGCCTTGCACATAGTCCACTTGAGCTAGATGATGATGATCTTCACTCCCTCAAGTTGGACCACCTTTCTTGATTGCGTTGGCTTGATGAAGACTAGTAGATTGCTCCCCCATACTCCATTATGGGTGAGCCACTCTTCGGAACATCTTCACAAGTCCATTGTCACCAAACAAGGTTCAAGCATGATTTCTTCGTGATGTTACACTTGAACTTGCACACGGCAATCTTGATGACGATCACCATTTGATGTCATCCTCCATGGGTTGTATGAGATATTCCTCTTGACGCAAGCCCATGAAACATACCTAACCCCACAAAGAACTCTCACGTGGACCATGGGTTAGAACACAAAACGTAATGAACAATGCCTACCATACCATGGGAAACTTGATCCCTTTTGGTACATCTTCTACACTTTGCGTGTCGATCAACTTGATTCACACTTTAACTTAGTCTTGATCAATCTTGTATCATGTCATCTACATGATCATCTTTGGATAATTTCTTGAATAGTACCTTGGTTATCTCATAAACTCCTTGAAACCAACACATGAACTTCAAGAGATGCCTATGGCCAAATCCTTTAAATATAACTCAAGGCAACCATTAGTCCATAGAGATTGTCATTGTCAGGACCCTGATTCCAGGCCACATCGATCTAGCCGGTAACACATCATATCACTTTGCGGCCTCACGCACGGTATCCCACGGGTGTCGCCTTACCATGGCCCGGGACCGTTTGCGCCTTTTGGCTCACGTATATGATAGTGTCGCTAGCATCCATATGACAGAGAACCCGGGCCGACATGGCTAGTCATGAACCCAAAGCGGCACAGACCTATGGAGACAGGCATACATGAATCACATCGAGCATGTCGGTCATCAACAAGTGATTCCGGGCTGTAGCACTGGGCTAACAGGACTCCGGGGGAACCCGGGCTGTAGCAGGCTAGGCAGGACTCCGGATGTCACCGCGTGACATTTCCCCGAAGGGACAGACATAGGAACGAAGTGAAACACATGCCGGCCAGTCAAGTGTCCTGAGCAGTAGTGCTGGGCTAGCAGGACTCCGGTGAACCGGGCTGTAGCGGACTACTATGGCTCGAGGAACACTAGACTACATTTCCCCATAAGAAAGGCTGCCAAGGATAAACAACTAGATTGTCGGATCCCACTCATACCAAGCATTTCAATCATACACACAATATGCCCGATATGAGTACATACAACATGGCATCACAACAAAACTCTACAACTCAAGTACTTTATTTAAAGGCTCCAGAGAGCCATACATAACATGTTCATACAGATAGGGGTCACATGACCCGACACTCAAGTCATACAATCATACAAGCACAAGCGGAAGCAACTAGTCTGAGTACAGACACTAGAAAGAAAGAAGGCTTCTCGAAGCCTGTCTATCTACATAGGGCCCTCCATGGCCAGGATCACCACCTGGGTGGCTAGTCACTCGTCGACGTCAAGGTCTACGTAGAACCCATCGGAGGGGGCGGTGTTGTCGTCTGAAAACAGTAATTAAGCAAACATGAGTACAAAGGTACTCAGCAAGTCTTACAACAGAACCTACTATACATGCTCATTCTCAAGAAGGTGGTGGGGTTATTGCAGCAAGCCAGCTTTGACTCTTGGCTAAGCTATCCTACGGAACTCCACTAGTAAAATAGTTTTCGCACACGAGTCCACTACTCACCAACACAATACTCCACCGGGGATCCTCTCTCGTCATCCTACGAGAGGGCCATCCTCGGTACTCACACTTATCTTGAGTCTTTTAGTAGTAACCATTAACTTGTCTATGAACTGTATAGGCAACCAAGTAGTCCTTTACCGCGGACGCGGCTATTCGAATAGTTTTATACCCTGCAGGGGTGTACTTCGTCACACATGTTTCCACCACTTAGCGTCTGCACACGACATGTGCTCGGCAGACTTCAAGCGAAAACCGACGTGGGTGTAGACCACGACCTGACTAACCTCACAAGTCTCTAGTCCAGGTTTATCGCCTATTCAGGTTCCATCCGCAAGGAAATCCGGCCGGGGTGTCCTCAACGGCCCCAAACGATGTGTACAGGGTCCCGAGACGCCAAACGGGCGACTCGGCATACCCGGCCACGGTGTATCTACCGCATCATAGCCCACCCCTAGGGTCAGCGCTACGCACGGCCGCCAACACATAACCTACAAACACCAGAAACTAGTTGCAACTCCTGGACAGAGGCGAGAGGGGTCAGTAAGTCGAGCGGGGTCATATTTCAGGGCCCAATGTGTGGTAGTAGCTGAATCTTAAATCACGCATACAGATCTCAGTTCTTATGGACGGCCTCAATGAAACAACCCACCATGTACTCCTACATGGCCTCTCATCGATACCTTTACCAAAACATGTTCAACACATCCCTCACATTACCGACATAATCATATCACTCTAGCCCATCACCCAGATGAACCAGACCTGACACAACTCTAAGCATAGCAGGCATAGCAAGGTAGGAATCACATACATGGCTCAATCAACTCCTACACATGCTAGTGGGTTTCATCTAGTTACTGTGGCAATGACAGGTCATGCAGAGGATAAGGGTTCAACTACCGTAGCACACAGCAGTTTGAATCGCGTTGTCTTAATGCAGTAAACAAGAGCAGAAGCGAGAACATGGGTTTGTATCGGAATGATCAATGGGTTGCTTGCCTGTTGTAGAGGTAGTAGGGTACTGCCCTTCAGACGGATACTCGGGGTTATCCTCGGAGGCAGAACCTACCACGAAAATCACACCGAACATAATCAACACATGGCAATATGCAACAATATGATGCATGCTATGACATGGCAAGATGAAAGTGTCTTGACCTAATGCAAGCTAAAACAGAAGGGGATGAACTCATTTGAATCAAAGATTCAAATATTAGCTCACTAAACATGGCCTTATTAGTGCATTACCTTATTCTGCTTAAACAGCAAGGTTAACTTGTTTTGTCATGCATGAAACCATTACAGATGGATAGATTGAATTTTTCTGATCATTTTTCATATATAGATCTTTGCATTTTGGAGCTATGGTTGATTTTCTATGATTTTTAGAAGTTCTGACTATTTTCTGGAATTTCCTTTTAAAGAATAAATCCAGTAATTGAATTAATGCGTCAGCATGACATAGGTGTGACGTCAGCGGGTCAACTGGGTCGGCCAGGTCAAACCTGACTGGTGAGCCCTCTCTGTCAATGACACAACTGGTTAACATAATTAGATTAACACTAATTAGCTGTCAGTGGGGCCTGGGCCCACATGTCAGTGTCTAAACTAACTAGAATTAGTTAAAACTAATCTTAAACTGATTAGCAGGCCGGCCCCACCTGTCATAGACTCAGGGGGGGTCTACCTGGGCCCACACGAGGGTCAAATAGGGTCAACTCGCCGGCGGCTTGACGCCGGCGACGTCAGACGCGGCAGAGGGGCTCGGGTTTGCGTCTCCGGCGACCAAATCAACGGCGGAGAGCAGCTACGTGACACGGGGAGCGAGCCGCGTAGTTTGGTGGAGAAAGTGGAGCTCGGGGAGGCCGAGAACGATGCCGGCGACGACCTTGGCGGTCGCCGGAGTTCGGGCGAGGATGAAACCGAGGCTACGGGGCACGGTGAGGCGCGTGGAGTGGTGCGTTAGGCTCCTGGGAGTGCGTGGAGGACGAAGGCGTGCTCGATGGTGTTCCAACGTGGCTATGGCCACGATGGCGACGTGCGGTGGCGGCGGCGAGCTTCGGCTTCGATGGCAGAGGGGGTTAGAGGACGCGGACGAGCGCGGGGAGAGGGGGAAACGGTGGCGGAGCTCACAACGGTTGCAGGGGAAGCGATCGGCGAGCTCGGGGAAGGGCTGGAGCGAGGGGGGGGGCGAGGGGGATCTCCGGTGGCCGGAGTTGAGACGAGCTCGGTGCAGCGTCTCCAGGGCGAGCGAGCGCACGGGGCTCGGCCTACTTGATGCAGTCGACGACGGCGGAGCTTCCTGGCATGTCGGGGCAGCGAATGGACGGCGGTGGCTGCGGTGAAGCTTGTCGGCGGCGACGGCTGCGCTCGGCGGGAGGATGGGGAGAGAGCCAGAGAGGGAGAGAGGCCACGGGGAGAGTGGGAAGAAAGAGAGGGAGACGTGGGGGTCGGCGTGGCACTCGTGGACACCTCCAGGGCGTCGGCGGAAGCAGGAGGTGGCCGGCGTGTGGCCGCGGGCGCTGGCCACGCGCTCCTCGTCCTCCTGGCGAGAGGAGTGGGACGACTGGAAAGCGCCAGTCAACTGGGCCGAGCCAGGTGGGCTGGTGGGCTGCGCCTGGTAAGCTTCTCTCTCTCTCTCTTTTTCTGATTTGTTTTCTTTTTCTATTTTTCTGCAACTATTGGGCTTTATTAAAAATACCAGGGCATTACCATAAATCATAAAATTAATCATGGCCACTGCTTAGAATATATCCAACAGCAAACATTTTAGTTTATGATTATTTGAGCATTTAAAATATTTTATAGCATTTAAATGCCCAAATGCAAATACCATAAGGATTAATCCAATGACCTTTGATGTCCTAGAAAATGTGCACCATTTTTGTCAAAGGTTTTAACCCAAAACAAAAATGGTGGGCTTTTTAGAAGGGCATTTCAGGTTCATTGGAAAAGTTTTTTAGTAAACCCTAGTTGTTCCAGGGGGGTGCTGGGGGTTCTGTCATCCCCATTTCAAATTTAAAAGGAATTTAAACATGATGCACACTCTAATGCTTGAACTAACTAGGGTGTGACAACTCACCCCCACTCAAAAGAATCTCGTCCCGAGATTTAGGATCCTCCGGAAAGAAGGTGGGGTACTCGAGTCGAAGACGATCCTCCCTTTCCCAAGTGGCTTCTTTCTCGGAATGGTGTGACCATTGAACCTTGAGAAACTTGATATTATGACGTCGAGTGGTACGCTCGGCTTGATCAAGGATACGAACGGGATATTCCCGATATGAGAGGTTATCTTGTAGATCAAGCGTTTCGTGGTCCACTCCACGGATAGGATCCGCGAAGCAACGCCTGAGTTGAGAAACGTGGAAGACATCGTGAACTCTGGAAAGATGCGAAGGTAGTTCCAATTGGTAGGCAACTTCTCCTCGTTTGGCAAGAATGCGAAAGGGTCCGATGTAACGAGGAGCCAATTTGCCTTTGATACCGAAACGATGGGTTCCCTTTAACGGAGTAACCCGAAGGTAAGCCTTCTCGCCGACTTCATAAGTCATAGGCTTATGTTTACGATCATATTGACTCTTTTGACGAGATTGGGCTGTTTTCAATTTCTCACGAATAACGCGAACCTGTTCTTCTGCTTCCTGAATCATATCCGGGCCAAAGAGTTGTCTTTCCCCGGTTTCTGACCAGTTAAGAGGCGTTCGACATTTTCGTCCATAGAGAACTTCGAAAGGAGCCTTGCCCAAGCTAGCTTGATAATTATTGTTGTAAGCAAACTCCGCGAATGGAAGGCATTTCTCCCAACCCATTCCGAACGAGATGACAGAGGCTCGGAGCATATCTTCCAGAATTTGATTGACTCGTTCTACTTGACTACTTGATTGAGGATGGAAGGCGGTGCTAAAAGAGAGACGAGTTCCCATAGCATTTTGGAAACTTTCCCAAAATCGAGAGGTGAAGAGACTCCCACGGTCTGAGTTAATTTCCAATGGAACACCATGAAGAGACACTATTCGGGAGATGTATAAATCAGCTAGCTGGCTAGCGGTGATACTCTCACGAACAGGTAGAAAGTGGGCTACTTTGGAAAGACGGTCGATCACAACGAAGATGGCATTATTCCCTCTCTTGGTCCTGGGAAACCCAGTGATGAAATCCATACTGATTTTATCCCATTTCCACTCAGGAATAGCCAAAGGTTGAAGGGTGCCAGCAGGCCGTTGATGCTCTGCTTTAACACGACGACAAACGTCGCAATTAGCAATGTATTGAGCGATTTCTCTTTCATCCTAGTCCACCAAAACCTCTGGCGTAGGTCTTGATACATTTTAGTACTACCGGGATGAATGGTGAGAGGGGATTCATGAGCTTCCTTAAGGATCAACTGGCGTAGATGTTGTTTCTTGGGAACCACCAAACGGTTCTCGAAGAAGACAGCACCCCGCTTATCCATGGAAAAACATTTAGCAACTCCGCTAGCAATGTTTTCCTTAATCCGGGATATGCCCTTATCACGCTTCTGGGCAGCTATGATTTGATCCATAAGGGTAGGTTTCGCCACCAGGGTGGATAGAAAACCTCGAGGAACAATGTGAAGATTAAGCTTACGAAATTCCTCATGGAGAAGTGGTTGACTTTGTTGTAACATCAGGTTGTTACAATAGGACTTACGACTTAGTGCATCAGCCATGACATTGGCTTTGCCCGGGGTGTAAGTTATTCCTAAGTCGTAATCCGAGATCAACTCGACCCAACGTCTTTGCCTGAGATTCAAATCTGGTTGGGTGAAGATATATTTCAAACTTTGGTGATCGGTGAAGATCTCGCAACGATTACCGAGGAGGTAATGTCGCCAAGTTTTAAGTGCATGGACTACAGCTGCAAGCTCTAGATCATGTGTGGGATAATTTTCCTCATGTGGGTGTAATTGCCGTGAAGCATAGGCAATTACCTGACGATCTTGCATGAGTATGCAACCTAGTCCTTGTCGCGAGGCGTCGCAATAGATAATAAAGTCCTTGGAGAAATCTGGTGGTACCAGTACGGGAGCAGATGTCAGGCGTCTTTTCAGTTCCTGAAAGCTGAACTCGCACTGTGGAGTCCACTCGAACTTTTTATCTTTCTTGAGGAGTTCAGTTAGAGGTTTAGCAACCTTGGAGAAATTCTCGACGAAGCGGCGGCAATAGCTCGCTAAGCCAAGGAAGCTCCGAACTTGCTTGACCGTCTCAGGTGGAGTCCAATCAAGGACGGCTTGAACTCGCTCGGGATTGACAGCAATACCCTTACCAGAGATTACATGGCCTAGATAGGTCACTTCTGGCAACCAAAATTCACACTTGGAGAATTTGGCATAAAGGCGATGCTCTCGAAGTTTCATCAATACCAGCCTTAGATGTTCGGCATGTTCCTCTTCATTCTTGGAGTAGATGAGTATGTCATCGAGGTATACTACGACGAATTTATCCAAATACTCCATGAAGACCGAGTTCATTAACCGAGAGAAGGTAGCTGGGGCATTGGTTAAACCGAAGGACATAACGGTGTACTCGTATTGGCCATAACGAGTAACAAAGGCCGTTTTGGGAATGTCCCCGTTTCTGATTTTGATTTGATGGTAGCCTAACCTCAAATCCATCTTGGAAAAGACTGAGGATCCAGCGAGCTGATCATACAGATCGTTGATCCTGGGAAGCGGATACTTGTTCTTGATGGTGACCAAGTTGACAGGTCGGTAATCTACAACCATTCGATCCGTTCCATCCTTCTTCTTGACGAAGAGGACGGGGCAAGCCCAAGGAGAGGAACTAGGACGGATGAAACCCTTTTTCAAGGACTCATCGAGTTGGTTCTTAAGCTCGGCTAGTTCTAAGGGTGCCATCTTGTAGGGTCTTCTAGAAATTGGAACGGTTCCTGGAACAAGGTCTATCACAAACTCGACATCCCTGTCAGGTGGAACACCTGGCAGTTCTTCTGGAAAGACATCCGGAAAGTCTCGGACTACCGGAACATCCTCAAGGTCTGGAAGGGGGTTGGCATTTAGGGAGTAAAGTTGGCGCTTGGCCACTCGAGTTAAGACATTGACTGTCTTGCCCGATGGGTGAGTAAGTTGAACGGTTCTAGTGGCACAATCAATCTTAGCATAATGAGCTGACATCCAGTCCATACCCAAAATGATGTTTATGTCCGAGGACTTGAGAGCTATTAAGGATGCAAGGAAGACAAGTCTATCGACAAGAATTTCGTTCCCATGGCTTACTCTAGAAGTTTGCCATTTGGAACCCGGAGTTTGAATTACCATGGAAGTGGGCATGTCACAGAATGTCGTGTTATGCAATCGAGCATAGTTCTCGGATATGAATGAATGAGATGCTCCAGTATCGAAAAGAACAGATGCCGGATGGCAGTTAACAAGGAGCGTACCAAGGACGACGTTAGGATCCTCATGAGCCTCCTCGGCTGAAACATAGTTGACATGGCCACGTGCAGTGGTGACCGGCTTGGCGTAGAATGTCTTTCCCGCTGGCTTACCACGGCCAACGGACTTTCCAGTTTGATTGGGGTTGTTTCTGGGGACACTCTCGACTATAGTGACCCGGCTCTCCACACTTGAAGCATGTCACCACATTGGGGCGTGGAGCAGCATTAGCAGCGGGGCCACCATAGGGCTTGGGCGGTGCAAACTGCTGGTTGGGACGAGGCGCCTCAAAGGATGGCCTCGGGATGAACCTGGGTGGCAGTGCCGTGCTTGGGATCCACACCCGGCGCTTCTGAGCTCCAGAGCCGGATGAAGAGCCAAAATCACGTGAGTGCTTGCGTGAAGCGTCATAATCAGTCTGGCCTGTCTCAGCACTGATGGCTTTATTGACCAACTTCTGAAAGGATGTGCACTCGTGCAGACGAAGATCGCGGCGAAGCTCAGGGCTGAGTCCCTTGCGGAACCTTGCCTGCTTCTTAGCGTCAGTAGATACCTCTTCAGGGGCATAACATGCCAGATTCCCAAATTCACGACTATATGCATCCACAGTCAGTCTTCCTTGGGTGAAATTGCAGAACTCCTCCCTCTTGCAATCCATGAGACCTTCCGGAATGTGATGCTCACGGAAAGCCTCACTGAATTCAGCCCAAGTAGTGATTTGGCCGACCGGGCGCATAGCTTCAAAATTTTCCCACCAGAGGCTAGCAGGGCCTTCGAGATGGTAGGCAGCATAAGTAACCTTGTCGGCTTTGGCTACGTTGGTAGAACGTAGCTTGTGGGTGATGCTGCGAAGCCAGTCATCCGCGTCGAGGGGCTCGACGGAATGGTTAAACTTTGGTGGGTACAGCTTGATAAAGTCATTGATTGACACCAAGTCATTTCGCTGATGGCGTGCAGTGTTCTGCTCAATCCGCTCTAGCAGGCGGTTAGTCTCACGCTTGTTTCTTTCCGCCTCCAGCATCACTTCGGCCAGAGAGGGCGGGTGAGGCAGATTTTCACCCCTAGCTGCACTGGCTTCCCCCTGCTCCGGGGCAGCAGGGTTGCTGCGGGTGTTGACCATCCTAGGAGAAAACAAGACAACGGTTTAGATAAGGATGGCTCAAACTTAGCAAGGAAGTGCAGAATGTAATGGATAACACGGAATGCAGAGATGTTCATCCGTATGTCATGGTAATATAAAACTGCCATATATATACCAACGGTCATACACATCATACATAGTTTAGTACAAGCCCAGGCTACAGTACAACTATGATGAAAGACGTTACATCTCATCGGAGGCATTCCAAGCTCCTATACATTATTTGTCTACACCTCCGGAATTGATTACACACAAAGTCATATTCCACAAGTCACGCAGGACAGTGGAGATACAACTATTACAATACTAGTGATACTACTACTAACTCAGACAGCTCCGTAGTAGTCCTCATAGAAGTCACCTCCATAGCCTGGAAGTTCAACGTGATCATCCGGGAACAGACGGTCCTGAGGAGCTTGTGGACCAAAGGGGCTAGGATGAGGTCTTGGACCAACAAACGGTGGCCTGCGGGGACCACGGGGTGGGGTGATGCCTCCCACATCACGCCAATCCACCATGTCTGGCAGAGCAGATCTCACAGGATACAGATCCCTTGTATCCATACATCCAGCTTGCACCGCAGGTGCAAACCGAGTCAATGTGGCCCAATGATCAGCACGGGTATTGAAAAGCTCCAGCCTCAAGGCCCGATTCTCTCGGTCCTTATCTTCGAGCATCTCGGCAGTGGTACGAGTTAATGAGTCCTCCTGAGTGGAGTCAGCATAGATAGCCTGAAGATACCCTTGCGCTCCCGGAAGTGAAGCTGGCATGTAACGGAAGTCGGTGTTCCGAAGCAGGCCAGTCCGGACTCGCATGATGGTCATCATGGAATAGGCAGCATCCTGCACAGCCATCTCAACAGTAACCCCGAGTCCATAGGAACAGTGAAGGGGCTCGGTAGATCCAGGATAAGAAGGAAATATCCTGACGGTGCAGAAATATTGGCTTTGATTAAAGTCTCGGAATTGCTCTTCGACGGTGTATTCGGGATACCAACGGTAACCCGTCTCGATCATTACCCGGACTAACATAGCAGTATGACCGGGCACGTCGAGGCACCGGGTCAGGCGAACCACTTGGTTTTGAACACGGTTGGCCATCTGAAAGCACAACCACAATGCAAAGACATTAGAATTTCTAGGGAAAATTGGACAGCATAACAGCTGTAAATGCTCAGAAAAAGATTTGAGACATCCACAACAGTTTGCAATACCACTCAACAACATCATATCAAGGTTCTGATTCAATTAGCAACATACTAAAATAGTAGAAACTGTACTGAGGCTTGTAACAACAATCCTATAAGCTACTACGGATTAGTAACACGTGAACCTGATAGAAGAAGAGAGCCTAGTCCTTAACCCACGTTGAATGAGAAGAGAATGACTCAGATCAGAGGACATAAGGTAAAGGAGTAAAAGAGCCTTACGTTCCCTCCCACAATCAATTCCCCTACATATAACTAAAGCATTTCTAGACTCGACATCGACCAGTTTGGCTCAACGAACCTACAGGCAGTCCGGCTCTGATGCCAACGCTGTCAGGACCCCGATTCCAAGCCACATCGATCTAGCCGGTAACACCTCATATCACTTTGCGGCCTCACGCACGGTATCCCACGGGTGTCGCCTTACCATGGCCCGGGACCGTTTGCGCCTTTTGGCTCACGTATATGATAGTGTCGCTAGCATCCATATGACAGAGAACCCGGGCCGACATGGCTAGTCGTGAACCCAAAGCGGCACAGACCTATGGAGACAGGCATACATGAATCACATCGAGCATGTCGGTCATCAGCGAGTGATTCCGGGCTGTAGCACTGGGCTAACAGGACTCCGGGGAACCCGGGCTGTAGCAGGCTAGGCAGGACTCCGGATGTCACCGCGTGACATTTCCCCGAAGGGACAGACATAGGAACGAAGTGAAACACATGCCGGCCAGTCAAGTGTCCTGAGCAGTAGTGCTGGGCTAGCAGGACTCCGGTGAACCGGGCTGTAGCGGACTACTATGGCTCGAGGAACACTAGACTACATTTCCCCATAAGAAAGGCTGCCAAGGATAAACAACTAGATTGTCGGATCCCACTCATACCAAGCATTTCAATCATACACACAATATGCCCGATATGAGTACATACAACATGGCATCACAACAAAACTCTACAACTCAAGTACTTTATTTAAAGGCTCCAGAGAGCCATACATAACATGTTCATACAGATAGGGGTCACATGACCCGACACTCAAGTCATACAATCATACAAGCACAAGCGGAAGCAACTAGTCTGAGTATAGACACTAGAAAGAAAGAAGGCTTCTCAAAGCCTGATTATCTACATAGGGCCCTCCATGGCCAGGATCACCACCTAGGTGGCTAGTCACTCGTCGACGTCAAGGTCTACGTAGAACTCATCGGAGGGGGCGGTGTTGTCGTCTGAAAACAGTAATTAAGCAAACATGAGTACAAAGGTACTCAGCAAGTCTTACAACAGAACCTACTATACATGCTTATTCTCAAGAAGGTGGTGGGGTTATTGCAGCAAGCCAGCTTTGACTCTTGGCTAAGCTATCCTACAGAACTCCACTAGTAAAATAGTTTCCGCACACGAGTCCACTACTCACCAACACAATACTCCACCGGGGATCCTCTCTCGTGATCCTACGAGAGGGCCATCCTCGGTACTCACACTTATCTTGAGACTTTTAGTAGTAACCATTAATTTGTCTATGAACTGTATAGGCAACCAAGTAGTCCTTTACCGCAGACGCGGCTATTCGAATAGTTTTATACCCTGCAGGGGTGTACTTCGTCACACATGTCTCCACCACTTAGCGTCTGCACACGACATGTGCTCGACAGACTTCAAGCGAAAACCGACATGGGTGTAGACCACGACCTGACTAACCTCACAAGTCTCTAGTCTAGGTTGATCGCCTATTCAGGTTCCATCCGCAAGGAAATCCGGCCGGGGTGTCCTCAACGGCCCCAAACTTTGTGTGCCGGGTTCCCGAGACACCAAACGGGCGACTCGATACACCATGCCACGGTGTATCTACCGCATCATAGCCCACCCCTAGGGTCAGTGCTACGCACGGCCGCCAACACATAACCTACAAACACGAGAAACTAGTTGCAACTCCTGGACAGAGAGCGAGAGGGTCAGTAAGTCGAGCGGGGTCATATTTCAGGGCCCAATGTGTGGTAGTAGCTGAATCTTAAATCATGCATACAGATCTCAGTTCTTATGGACGGCCTCAATGAAACAACCCACCATGTACTCCTACAAGGCCTCTCATCGATACCTTTACCAAAACATGTTCAACACATCCCTCACATTACCGACATCATCATATCACTCTAGCCCATCACCCAGATGAACCAGACCTGACACAACTCTAAGCATAGCAGGCATAGCAAGGTAGGAATCATATACATGGCTCAATCAACTCCTACACATGCTAGTGGGTTTCATCTAGTTACTGTGGCAATGACAGGTCATGTAGAGGATAAGGGTTCAACTACCATAGCACACAGCAGTTTGAATCGCGTTGTCTTAATGCAGTAAACAAGAGCAGAAGCGAGAACATGGGTTTGTATCGGAATGATCAATGGGTTGCTTGCCTGTTGTAGAGGTAGTAGGGTACTGCCCTTCAGACGGATACTCGGGGTTATCCTCGGAGGCAGAACCTACCACGAAAATCACACCGAACATAATCAACACATGGCAATATGCAACAATATGATGCATGCTATGACATGGCAAGATGAAAGTGTCTTGACCTAATGCAAGCTAAAACAGAAGGGGATGAACTCATTTGAATCAAAGATTCAAATATTAGCTCGTTAAACATGGCCTTATTAGTGCATTACCTTATTCTGCTTAAACATCAAGGTTAACTTGTTTTGTCATGCATGAAACCATTACAGATGGATAGATTGAATTTTTCTGATCATTTTTTATATATAAATCTTTGCATTTGGAGCTATGGTTGATTTTCTACGATTTTTAGAAGTTTTGACTATTTTCTAGAATTTCCTTTTAAAGGATAAATCCAGTAATTGAATTAATGCGTCAGCATGACATAGGTGTGACGTCAGCGGGTCAACTGGGTCGGCCAGGTCAAACCTGACTGATGGGCCCTCTCTGTCAGTGACACAACTGGTTAACAGAATTAGATTAACACTAATTAGCTGTCAGTGGGGCCTGGGCCCACATGTCAGTGTCTAAACTAACTAGAATTAGTTAAAACTAATCTTAAACTGATTAGCAGGCCGGCCCCACCTGTCATAGACTCAGGGGGGGTCTACCTGGGCCCACACGAGGGTCAAACAGGGTCAACTCGCCGGCGGCTTGATGCCGGCGATGACAGACGCGGCGGAGGGGCTGGGGTTTGCGTCTCCGGCGACCAAATCGACGGCGGAGAGCAGCTACGTGACACGGGAAGCGAGCCACATCGTTTGGTGGAGAAAGTGGAGCTCGGGGAGGCCGGGAACGACGCCGGTGACGACCTTGGCGGTCGCCGGAGTTCGGGCGAGGATGAAACCGAGGCTACAGGGCACGGCGAGGCGCGGGGAGTGGTGCGTTAGGCTCCTGGGAGTGCGTGGAGGATGAAGGCGTGCTCGATGGCGTTCCAACGTGGCTATGGCCACGACGGCGACGTGCGGTGGCGGCGACGAGCTTCGGCTTCGATGGCAGAGGGGGTTAGAGGACGCGGACGAGCGCGGGGAGAGGGGGAAATGGTGGCGGAGCTCACAGCGGTTGCAGGGAAGCGATCGGCGGGCTCGGGGAAGGGCTGGAGCGAGCGGGGCGGTGAAGGGGATCTCCGGTGGCCAGAGTTGAGGACGAGCTCGGTGCAGCGTCTCCGGGGCGAGCGAGCGCACGGGGCTCGGCCTACTTGATGCAGTCGACGACGGCGGAGCTTCCTGGCATGTCGGGGCAGCAAATGGACGGCGGTGGCTGCGGTGAAGCTTGTCGGCGGTGACGGCTGCGCTCGGCAGGGGAATGGGGAGAGAGCCAAAGAGGGAGAGAGGCCACGGGGAGTGTAGGAAGAAAGAGAGGGGGGCGTGGGGGGCGGCGTGGCACTCCTAGATGCTTCCAGGGCGTCGGCGGAAGTAGGAGCTGGCCGGCGTGTGGCCGCGGACGCCGGCCACGCGCTCCTCGTCCTCCTGGCGAGAGGAGGGGGACGACTGGCAAGCGCCAGTCGGCTGGGCCGAGCCAGGTGGGCTGGTGGGCTGCGCCTGGTAAGTTCTCTCTCTCTCCTTTCTTTTCTGATTTGTTTTCTTTTTCTATTTTTCTGCAACTGCTGGGCTTTATTAAAAATACCAGGGCATTATCATAAATCATAAAATTAATCATGACCACTGCTTAGAATATATCCAACAACAAACATATTAGTTTATGATTATTTGAGCATTTAAAATATTTTATAGCATTTAAATGCCCAAATGCAAATACCATAAGGATTAATCCAATGACCTTTGATGTCCTAGAAAAATGTGCACCATTTTTGTCAAAGGTTTTAACCCAAAACAAAAAGGATGGGCTTTTTAGAAGGGCATTTCAGGTTCATTGAAAAAGTTTTTAATAAACCCTAGTTGTTCCAGGTGCTGGTGGTTCTGTCTTCCCCATTTCAAATTTAAGAGGAATTTAAACATGATGCACACTCTAATGCTTGAACTAGCTAGGGTGTGACAGTCATCAATTACCAAAACCCAACATAGGGGCACCACATGTTTTTTCAACATGTCTGTTTTACTACTAGTGTTTATCCACACCCAAAAGGTTGTTAAAGGTCTGGTTGAAAAACTAGAATTTTAATAATAATTTGTCTGAGCCTTTGTCATAGTGCATATCCTCTCGTGGATTCGATAAGTCGGGTCACTTTTTGGGGGAAAAGCATGAGAACCTTCTTTTATCCAAACCGAATCTCAAAAGGCATCATAAACCATGGCTGCCTGCTGGCCCGGTGATGCACATAAGTTGATGCCAATCTTCATGAGCTACCATGGTTGGTTGGCGCTGCTCAGCATGAACTGCAAAAGAAAGGCGTGTACTCCAGCAACAGGACCATACCTCCGTGGGAGTCATGTCGATGCACGACAGAGGCAACGAGATCACACGATCAACATAGGGAAGCCCGGTGCCACGTACCAGCGCGTCGGGCTCCACCACCGGTGATGCCGAGCCACCCCCGCACAACTCCGGCCATCCACTCTCCAACACGCCATTGGCAATTGCCCACGGCGTCGTCGCGGTCGACTGCCTCGCGCTCAAGCTGGAGAATGCGGACTAAGAGTGCGGCGGCATGTGCCTTGGAGTCGATGAGGAGCTCACAAAGGGAGGTGGCCTTGACACTCGCCACGGCGGCGCGGGCGAGCAGCTCTGCCTCCACCGACGACGTGCAGTGCCTCCCAGATATCTCGGTTGGCCGCACCGGGCACCGATCGCCGCGGCAACATCTAGCACCGTACGCATTCGCCCCCATCTCAAGGATGAGGCAGGGCCACGGGCTGCGATGGTGCCGCACGGCGCGGGGTACCAATGCTGGAGTGCCGCGACGGGATGGGAGGAAGCTTGGCGGCGAGGGAATGAGATGATTTGGGCAGCGGGGAATGAGAATAGACCAGGAGAGAGTGTGAGGGGGAGGTCGGAAAACATTCATTCGGTCGACGTCCCAGCGAATGACTGAAAAATCTGACGTGGCCCCGTACTCGCGTAAGATTTGAGCTATAGGATCGAACGGCAGGAGAAACGTTGGTTCCGAAACGTCAAAAATCCGGCGTCAAAATTTTTAACATTTGGGATCATCTAATGTCGTGGGTTGAGCAATCGCGAAATTTGGGTTAAGCTCAAGGTGAATGTAAATTACACCGCAGAGCAAGAGAGTAACATAGCAAAGTCACTGCTCCGGATGCATATGCCTGACCAGGAATCCATGCCTTAGAACGGAAGAAAATGAACTCCCTGTTGTTCCGTGCGCTGATCTGATCCCTGGCTCACGGCTTTTGAACAAGTAACGTGTTTACCACTTGCTCTCTTTTCCTCCGAGGGCGGCGTGTCTGTAGGCAGGAGCGCGAGCAGTGCCGCCGTATCACGTCCGTGCAATCAAACCATCCTACGTGTCTCCATTAGCTGCCGGAGGGGCGGTCAAAGTCACACCCATCATCATCGATCAGCTTAGCCGCAGGACAGGGCCCCAACGTGGCCCAGCTAAACCCCAGCGATCAATCCTTAACCCCACTGACCTGTCCTCGTCAAATCGCATATATAATGCCCCAAGCCGGCACTCTCTTCCTTACCACCGCACAATACATCCAACCAAACCTGGTTGACCTGACATCGCCATGTCGTCGACGAGAGCGCGGCGGAGCGGCGGCCGGCAGTTCGCGGTGGGCGGCCGGTGGCGGCACGTGGCCGTGGTGGACACGGGGTGCGGGTGCCGCCCGCGCCGGCCGAGGCTGCCGCTCATGAGCCTGCCCTCCTTCCTCAGGCCGTCGGTCACCAGGAGCGGCAGCAGCTCCCGCTCGTCGTCCTTGTTCCCCTCCTCCGCCTCCACCGCGTCGTCTGCCTCCGCCGCCACCTACTCCTCCTACTCCTCCTCCAGTAACCATGCCAACCACCCCGCCTCCGCCCACGTTTACAAGCACCGCCAGGAGCCTGCAGTGCCCTACGGGATCACGGCCAATGCGTCGGCGCCGGCGCCGGCGCCGGTGGCGAGGAACAAGGCGGGCAGCAGGGCGAAGAAGAGGCGCGAGAAGATGGCAGTGCCGGCCGAGGAAGAGGAGGAGGAGGGCGTCGGGGTGGCGGTAGAGAAGGAGTCGTCGGACCCCCGGGCCGACTTCCGTGACAGCATGGTGCAGATGGTGGTGGAGATGGGGCTCTGCGACTGGGACGGCCTCCGCTGCATGCTTCGCCGCCTGCTCGCCCTCAACGCGCCGCGCCACCACGCCGCCATCCTCGCAGCCTTCGCCGAGGTCTGCGCCCAGCTCGCCTCGGAGCCTCCCCCGCCGCCGCCTCCGGCGTATCAGTACGACTACTACTACTGACGAGTGACCAGTCGTCGGCTCGGCAAGCCGTCCAGGTCGTCCGCTCGTGTTCTGTTCTGTTCTGTTCTGTGTGGGGGCTGATCTCGAGATCCTGGTACCACCTGGTGTACACGCATCCCAGTCTGGGCGAGGTTACCGGGTGGTGATAGGATCTCTCGGAAGATAATTTAAGCTGCAGTAGAAGAAACTTACTAGTAGTAGTCGCAGTTTTATGTGTGGACAGTCAGTTGTTCGTCTAGCTCTGGGTTTCTTTCTTTGGGTGTTTTCCTTCATTTCCGGCTCAGTGTTTCAGCGTGTTGTTTCTAGATTTCTAGTGTCATATAATGTGTGTGCTTGTGTGGCCTTCGGTTTTGCATGAAGGTCACCAAGGAAGTTAGTTCATTAATCAGCTCAAGTAGGCAACTATTTGTGCCATAAGCAGTACTGTGTTGTGATGTGTTTATTATTCTATATGCATTTGGCACTTTCTAGTGTGGTGATCTGTAATTTTTCGATGCTTTCTCTTGAATACTTTTCGCTTTTCTAAGTAGTCTTCACTAAAGAACAAGCATTGCATCATCCGATGTTCTTTTTCTCTTGATTACTAGTCCAAGCGCATAGTTAAGTACTCCCTTGTTCATATTTACTTCCCATATTAACTTTGTCTAAACTTTGTCAACTTTGTAAAGAAAACTATATTAACGTACACCACTAAAACAGTCGCACAGAGAAAGAAGAGCTTTGAATATGCATGGAGTTAATTGTAGGGAAGTATCACACTTGGGGTAGCTGTAACGAGTCGGTACCACTATTCAGATTTTTTGCAAGTCAGTACCACGTTTGAGGCTAGTCGTTGCAATACGGGCTAAGCCGCGTATAACTCTGTATTGGCGCTGTATCTGACAACCCGACCCCATGAGTCAGTTGACCAGCCGCCGAACCGGCTCGGTCGGTCTACCTGGTCGAACCCAACTCCCTCGAACCCAACTCACTCACTCCCCACGAACCCTAGCCCTCGCCCCGCTCGAGCTCTCACCCGCCGATTCGTCGCCGACCGCCGCGCATTCCCCCGCCGCCACCGCGCCATGGTCCACGAGGATGAGAGCAGCGACGACTACTCCAGCCTGCAGTATATGAACTCCTCCTCCGACGACAGCATGTTGTACCGGGTTAGTGGTTTAGCTAGGGTTAGGGTTAGTGTTCCTGCTTTGGGGATTTGATCTTTGATTTGGGGGGTTTTGGTTCATTTTGCTACTACAGATCATTGTTCCCTGCCAGCACCATGGGCTGCCATGTGAGAGGCGTGTAGCCTTTGAGGGATTTGACACGGGCAGGAGGTTCTTAGCCTGTCCTCTGAAAGTAAGATTCTGCACTTTCTATGTTCTGTTTATTAAAATGAGTTGGTAGTAGCCCCACAGTATTTTTAATTAGTAGTAGTTTGGTCCAAGTTAGATTATCTTCTTGTGATTGCCATTCTTTATCCAATTACTAGTACTGATGCACTGATGCTGGTCATTGGAGTAGGCATATGTTAATTTAATATGTGGCCAAGAGCTTAGTTTCGAGTGCACAGCATTGTTTAAGCTTTCCTGATGTTAGTGCTTTATGAGTGCTTTATAGTTGATGTACTTTTTGTTATGATTAAATAATGTGGCTATGTGATTTGGTTGCCGTGCACATGCTGTGTTGTTCTTCAGTTAGTTAGTTCTGTTGTTCTTTAGTTCTTTACTTAAGATCATATTCTTTAATTGTAATATTTAGTGTAGTTGTGATGTTCTTTACAATCAAATCTTTAACAAATATAGGTGCTGAATATATTGCAGGAAGGTCAGAACTATGGCTCTGTTGAATGGGTTGACCCAGAGTGGCCTCCTACAATGCAGAATGCATTGTTGAAGCTATGAGAAATGTATCAAGATAGTAGGAGTGATAGGCGGAAGGATAACCTGGAGAGTTCACTCACTATTCACAATTTGACAGAAGAAAAAAATAAACTGGAGGCCAACTATGACAAATTAGTTGAAGATGTTCATCAACTTTTGAATGCCCAAGAGGATAGGGTGCTGGATTTTAGATATTTGCAGTCTAAGATGGAGAGTGCAGAGGAGAGGAAAGCTGAGGTGACCAACTCAGTTGTCTCAGATATGAAGACTGGGATGGAGAAGAAAGATGCAGAGATATTCAAGCTGCAAGGGAAGTATGAAGTCCTCGTGAACCTGACAAAAGCCCAAGGCACTGTCATCAGGAACATGAAGTTCAACCATTTGAAAGAGAAGGAAGTGCATAGTGCAGCCATGAGGAACTTGCAGTTCCAGGTTGAAGAACTAACTAAGTCTATGGAGAAGCTCAAGCAAGAGAATCTAAAGCTAATGCAGGTTGATGAAGTCACTAAGTCTCAGGAAGAGCTCACCCAAGAGAATCTGAAGCTGAAGGATCACATTGGTGATCTGAAAAAGGGACATGACAAGCTCACTAAAGACAGGGCTCAGCTCAAGCTTCAGATTGCTGATATGTTGAAGGCAGAGGAGAAGAACAAGCAGAAGATGAAGGGGATCTAGGCCATCTTGGATGAATGAACAAGATGAAGAGGCTGCTTAGCTGAACTTTTGTGAAGTAGTATCAATGTATTTGTTCTGTATGTGTGTATGGTTCTGTAAGAATCTATTAAGTATGTTGAACTCCAGTATGTTGAACTCCAGTTTGAATTATGGGTCTGTTAGAAGTTATGAACTATGTTGAACTCCAGTATGTTGCTGTAAGAATCTACTATGGTTATGTTCTGTGTGGATCTATTAGTTGGAATTATCTTGCTTTCATATACGCTTCATAGAATGGTGAAGTTAAGAAGTTTTGTCATCTTTGTTTCATGGATGTAGATAGATAGATAGATAGATAGATAGATAGATAGATAGATACAATGGAAAAGCTATATTGGGTTCCGTCAATGTTGACAACCCCTACAGTCTAAATTTTGGCTATGTTGGGTTCCGTCGACGTCGACAACCCCTAAAGACTACACTTTGGCTATTTTGGGTTCCGTCGACGTCGACAACCCCTAAAGACTAAAACTTTGGCTATATTGGGTTCCGTCGACGTCGACAACCCCTAAAGACTACAACTTTGGCTATGTTGGGTTCCGTCGACGTCGACAACCCCTAAAGACTAAAACTTTGGCTATATTGGGTTCCGTCGACGTCGACAACCCCTAAAGACTAAAACTTTGGCTATGTTGGGTTCCGTCGACGTAGACAACCCCTAAAGACTAAAACTTTGGCTATATTGGGTTCCGTCGACGTCGACAACCCCTATAGACTAAAACTTTGGTTATGTTGGGTTCCGTCGATGTCGACAACCCCTAAAGACTAAAACTTTGGCTATTTTGGGTTCCGTCGACGTCAACCACCCCTAAAGACTAAAACTTTGGCTATATTGGGTTCCGTCGATGTTGACAACCCCTAAAGTCTAAAACTTTAGCTATTTTGGGTTCCGTCGACGTCAACAACCCCTAAAGACTAAAACTTTGGCTATGTTGGGTTCCGTCAACGTCGACAACCCCTAAAGACTAAAACTTTAGCTATTTTAGGTTCCGTCGACGTCGACAACCCCTAAAGACTAAATTTTGGTTATGTTGGGTTCCGTCGACGTCGACAACCCCTAAAGACTACACTTTGGCTATTTTGGGTTCCGTCGACGTCGACAACCCCTAAAGACTAAAATTTTGGCTATGTTGGATTCCGTCGACGTCGACAACCCCTAAAGACTAAAACTTTGGCTATTTTGGGTTCCGTCGACGTCGACAACCCCTAAAGACTAAATTTTGGCTATGTTGGGTTCCGTCGACGTCGACAACCCCTAAAGACTAAAATTTTGGCTATGTTGGGTTCCGTCGACGTCGACAACCCCTAAAGACTAAAACTTTGGCTATTTTGGGTTTCGTCAACATCAACAACCCCTAAAGACTAAATTTTGGCTATGTTGGGTTCCGTCGACGTTGACAACCCCTAAAGACTACACTTTGGCTATTTTGGGTTCCGTCGACGTCGACAACCCCTAAAGACTAAAATTTTGGCTATGCTGGGTTTCGTCGACGTCGACAACCCCTAAAGACTAAAACTTTGGCTATTTTGGGTTCCATCGACGTCAACAACCCCTAAAGACTAAATTTTGGCTATGTTGGGTTCCGTCGATGTCGACAACCCCTAAAGACTACACTTTGGCTATTTTGGGTTCCGTCAACATCGACAACACCTAAAGACTAAAACTTTGGCTATTTTAGGTTCCGTCGACGTCGACAACCCCTAAAGACTAAAACTTTGGCTATATTGGGGCATAACTGACATAGTTTAGATTCATGAATAATAACAGATAGAGTACTCTAACAGATAGCATACATAACTTGCCCCTCATCTCTTGGGGCATCACTGATATAGTTTAGAAACATGACTCATACATAATAGAAAGAGTACTCCTCCAGAAAGCATGTCAACCCAAAATGATAACTGTTTTGAAACATAAATAACTTGCCCCCTCATATCTTGGTCATAACTGACATAGTTTAGAAACATGAGACATGACAGTTAGGTATTTCCACTTGCAGTAAAAAAGGCCATCCATCCAGTATGACTTGTAGGGCCAGCAGAAGTGGAAGCACCAGAAGTGGAAGCCTCAGCAGCAGAACTCCCAGCAGCAGCTCTTGGTGCAGAGAATGGCTTTGAATACCTTCCAGCACCATGCTTTGCATAAGGATGTGCTCTTCCTGGTGCAGCCTATGCTCTTGCTGGTGCTCTTCCTGGTGCAGCCTGTGCTCTTGCTGGTGCAGCCTGTGCTCTTGCTGGTGCAGCCTCTGCTCTTGCTGGTGCTGCCTGTGCTTCATCAACATTCCTTGATCTTCTAGATGCCTTGCAAAAATGAGGGAAACATGAAGAGAAGGAAACATACAATAAATACAAAACATATATAGTACTAGTTAACAAGGTGCTTACCACATGCTTATTTTTTCTCAAAACCAACTCTGGTTTCAATTGTTTGCTGCAGTTGGTATATCTATGGCCTTGGAGCCCACAGTTGCTGCATGTTATAGTGGCCATTCTTGAACTCTCTTTTGGCTTTGGAACCTCGAATCTGCCCTTTATCCTCTTCTCTTTCCTTCTTCCCTTCTTCACATGAAATTTAGGTGGCTCTATGTCTGGTCCTGTTGTCTTTGTCCAATCATGTTCACCAGGAACAGGATATATCATTGGTTCATATGCTGCTAGGTAAAATGGTTTTTTGAAGAATTTGCACACATAGTCCTCTGGAAACCTTTTTGCCTTGTTAATTGCTGATATTGCATGGTTGCATGGTGTGCCACCCAGGTCCCACTTTTTGCAACCACATGTATGAAGTTCCAAGTTGACAACATGTGTTTGCTGCCCACTGGTTACTTGCCATAGATTAACACCAGCTTGAATGGGTTTACAGAATCTGGCCCTTTCCTTTTCCACCTCTAACTTCTCAGCATAATGGGGTGTGATCTCCCACAGAGTTGCCTTTCCACTCTCTCTATTCCTATGCCACCTCACCATCTGCTTATTCTTAATACCATCAATCATAGTCCTAATGGTTTTTTTCCTAAAATCAAGGATGTACTTGTTGAACACCTCAGATAGGTTATTAACAACCAAGTCTGTCTTACAGTTTGTATCAAAAGCATGCCTAGCCCAGAATCTTGCAGGTATTCCACTCAGCCACTTCCAAGTTTCCTCACTCTCATTTTTTTAGATCATTCATTGCAATGTCAAACTTGTGTTGGTTATAAGCATAACTAGCATTATCCATGCATTTATTAAGATCTTCTTCCCTATACCCAGCATTCTGAAAGTTTGCATACAAGTGCCTAAGGCAAAATCTTTGGTGGCAGTTTGGAAATACTTGATTAATTGCATTTAGTAGGCCCTGTTGACATAGCATATCATACTAAGCTACTGTCATCATAGTATAAGGACCAAATTTGCATAAAGATAAACAAGGGGATGCATTCATACCTTCTGTCTATCAGACATGATAGTATAAGTTCCAAATTGTCCAACTTCTCCTCCTAGACACATCTTAAGTTGGTGCAGAAACCAACACCAATTTGCTGTATCCTCTTGTCCAACAATACCAAATGCCAGTGGGAAAATGTTGTTGTTGCCATCTCTACCAGTGGCAGCAAGTATTTGAGCTCCAGTGGTGAGCTTAATAAAGCAGCCATCAACACCTATATTGCATTTGTAAGATCAAATTCAGTAACTATATGAAACTATCAAACTATTCTATATATGTCATCTACAAGAATGGATACACAATTCTATATATGTCATATAAAAGCAATGAGCAAGTTCATTCACTATATAACACTACTAAACATACTTAAGATGTACATGTCACTAACCTACTAAATAAAGCACTAAAATAAAGCATATAAAACATGTCACTAACCTATGAATGGTCTGCATCCACTAAGAAAGCCCTCCCTTACTCCATTGATGCAGAAGAACATAGCATGAAACCTTGGTCCTGCATGTGATATTTTTGTAGTAGGTTTTGGAGTTACAGTTGTAACTATAACTCTACTCCCAGGGTTTGTATCCATGATTGTTTGAGCATAGTCCCTCAGCCTGGGATGCTGTTTCTTGTGCTCTCCTAAAACAGCCTCTACAGCAAGGTTTTTGGCCCTATAGGCCATGTGCTTGCGCACATCAACACCATACTTCTCATTGCAGTTGTCAATCAGAGTCAAAATACTTGTGTTTGGATCAGACTTGAACAGTGACTCATATGTCTGTGCAAGCCACTTTGCACTAACCCTTGATGTCTCCGTACTGCTAGGGCAAGTGTGCTGCAGCCTCATTTTTTTATTGAAAATGTCTTCTCCCCTTTGATAACTGCTGCAACTATGAAGAACTGACAATGCTCTTGTTTGCAGCAAACAATTATCCTTTTGTCTGAGTTTCTATAATACCTGAAATTTCTGGCCTGTGTAATGTGCAAGCTCAATAGAGCATCTCTGAATTGTTGCTGATTTTTGAAACACATGCGCATACATAACTGTTGATGTGGTTGCTCCAGTTTTTCATTATACCATATCCTTGCTGGCCTTTTCAATGCCCTACTCTTCCTTCCTTTTGGTAGGACAAATGCTAGTGGCTCAAATTGATCATCTTCACTATCCAATAGCAACCCAGTATCTTCTTCATCTGATGATGGTCTGAAATCTGGTTTCAATTCCTCTAACACATTAGAATGTGTCCTACTGGTGGGCCCTCTCCTAACTGGCAGCTTTTGCCTCTTTTTACCAGCTGCTTTCATGGGTGGTTCCTTCTCCTTCTCAGAATCTTCCTCCTCATCCTCCTCAATCTCAAACAACTCCTCAACCTCAGTGTCACCCTCATAGTGTAGTTGTTCCTTATCTGAATGTTCATCTGTTTCTTCATCTGAATCTTCATCCTCTTCTAGTTCTTCATCTGCTAGCCTCTTTCCCTCTATTATCTCTGTGTCTTCAGCAATCCTGTACTTCTTCATGCAGAAAGGGTTGTTGTCACCGTCATATGCCCCTTGAGAGTCATCACTACTCTTATATCCCTCCTATTCCTTTTCTTCCATCACAGATTTGAGCTTGCTTAAGCTGACATTTCTGCTCTCTTGTGTGCACATACCAGTAGGTTGTACTAGTGCACTACTATTGCTTCTTTGACTCTCATAAACAACATCATTATCATTAACAGCAAGCACAGGAGGATCTCTTAGATCATACACAATAGGTTCTTGATATAAAACTGTGGCTAATTTTTCCTCACTAACATGAGATGCAGTACTGATAAATGATGTGGCCCTGACTAACAAGTTCAGAACTAAACTGTCCTCATTATGCTTCTTAATTTCTTGCAACTTGATGTTTGTGTCTATCAAATCTAGGCCATGCTCTCTCTGCACTCCTATGCCTGTATTACCCATGTGGTACAATTCATCACTGAAGTTAAATCCTTGTGTTCGCATCAGTGCATACAAATTCAAATATGTGACATCTGAGTTGCATATCTTCCTATCCAAATTATGCTGAGCATCGAAATGAATCCTAACATCCCAAACAGCATCATCCAAACTACAATGGACAACAAAATTGCACATTTTCAGTTCAGTAAACCTAACCCTAGCCCGAATCATGGCACAGAGAGTAGAGAGGGAGAGGAGAGAGCACTTACAGCAGGCCATCCAATCCATGGCTCCAGTGATGGCTCGTGGTAGGGTTGGCCACCCAGATCTCAGCCAGCCGCAGCCGCTGCTCCATGGACAGCGGCGCCTCCATGCCCTCGTCGTCGTCGCTGTAGTAACCTGACAAACTGGACTCCCCACCCTCGACTTCGATTCCTCTGTGCGCATCGCTCCCGAGTCCGGGGAGGTCTCCGTACCCGCCCACAACGCCACCGCTGCTCCGGCCACCGCCACCGTTGCCGCCGCCGCCCAGACTAGCCATCGCGAGGAGAGGGAGAGGGAGAGGGAGAGGAGAGAACTGCTAGGGTTCGACCGAGCCAAGACCGACCAAGTCGGGTCCGTCCTAGCCAGCCGAGCGACGCACCGGTTCGGCGGCTGGTCAACTGACTGGTGGGGCCGGGTTGTCAGATACAGCGTCAATACAGAGTTATACACAGCTTAGCCCGTATTGCAACGACTAGTCTCAAACGTGGTACTGACTTGCAAAAAATCTGAATAGTGATACTGACTCGTTACAACTGCCCTAAGTGTGGTACTTTCCTGCAATTAACTCATATGCATGCATGCCAGTGGCATGCGTTGTTCTTGGACTTCTATGAGGAGTTAGAAGGTGTTCCCGAGAGAGCTTTTGCCTTGAAAGAGTCGAGCACGCAC
Source organism: Triticum aestivum (assembly GCF_018294505.1). Classification (NCBI taxonomy): domain Eukaryota; kingdom Viridiplantae; phylum Streptophyta; class Magnoliopsida; order Poales; family Poaceae; genus Triticum; species Triticum aestivum. The sequence continues at coordinate 278,688,052 of NC_057806.1, forward strand.
GCATCTGCCGTCCGTGCAGCTACCGGGGGACGCCGTCGATGACTCAGTTTTTTCATCGCCATTGCGCACATTCACGCGTGCGTGCGTCGGTACGATGCCGGTCGGTGGTAGTGGTTAAAATTATGTGCTACGGGTACATGCATGCATGCAAAAGCAGCAAATGGAAGTGCTTCTCTCTCTCCCACTAGTGCTTGAGTTACTACCTTTTGTTTGGCTTTTCATCAAGCTTAAGTCAGCTTTGTGGCCGTTGACTCTGTGTGAAGATCGATCGATGTGCCAATGTGCTTACTCAATGATACTACACGGAGTTTTTAATCTATAGTACTAAAAAAACAAATGCGATGTTCTTCACGGAGTTTCAGTCCAGTGCTTGGTTATATTGTAAAATGTAAGTTGATGCCAAAGTTGTGACCATTTTCAGCAAAAAAGGAAGCCGCACTATAGATCCCTGCGTACGTCGTGCGTGTATGTATGCCGTGATTTGTACCAGTGTACTCAACCTCGCAAGTCGCAAGTGCTACCTACTAGAGTTACGTCGCGTCCACGATTTAGGGAGTACTGTTGTACTGTACTGAAGAGAGGATCTAATGCTGTTTCTATTTCCTATCTCGACTACTCCTTATCTCTACCGGAGTATCTTTGGTAAATGGGCCTGAAGGCTCTTCGCAGTATCCACTAGGCTTGCAGGGCTCATGTAGATGGAGTGTATTCGGAGAGCTGAGAATGGCAAAGCAACCAACAAAATCCGGGTGTCAGCTCAAGTTGGTCAAGTACAACGGTCTAGTATACCACGGGCATCTCTAGCAGATCCCTTATAAGGTTTTTATGCAAGTTGACTGAATTTACAATTTGAGTAAGCTGATTTTGTAGGAGGAGGAACGGGTGAGGAGGAAGAAGAAAGAAGAACGACCGTCGAATTTTTAATCTATGGTTAAAAAACTAATTTACCCAAAATTAATTTTGAAGCGGCTAGGGCCATGGCTCCCCTGTGCTGAACAAAATCCTTAAATTGCCCTTATATATTATGTGGATTTGCTGAGTTAAGGCCTAAATTTTAATGTATGCCCCCCCCCCCACAAATGGCCATACATGTATCATTGCCCCCTCCCCTACCCCCTCATATGAAGTTCATGGCTCTACTCCCGATAGCTGGTCCCTAAGTTAATCCGCCTCGTTGCTTGGTTACATACATGCTCGAAGGATGTGCCAGCCCCGGCATGCCCAACAGCTACATCCATGAAGGAGGACGCTTTCAAGCTCTGGTATGCTTGTGTGCGTGTGTGCGTGCATGCTTGTGATTCATGCCAACTACCAAGCAAGCCTTCCATTCACCCCGGCCATAGTAAAGCTCTAGTACGTTTGTCTGTGTGTGCCGCGCGCTTGTGATTCATGCCAACGACAAAGCAAGCCTCCCATCCACCTCGGCCTGCTCCAAATGCTTACCTATCGAGCCCTAATCTCCTCTTTTTGTCCCCAATCTCTTCTTCCTCGACTCTGGTGTCATCCTCTTTCTAACCCCCACATGTCATTGTGTGTAAGAATTTTTTGAATAGGGGATCCGCTAGCTGAGCAAAAATTATTTCCCTAATTTGTTTAAGGAAATATGACAGGAAGAAGATTTTCGATTTTTAGGATAGGGGATCTGCTAGAGATGCCATAACATCTTATGGCTTAAACAACTCCACACACATGTTTATGGCATCAAGGAGCGACAACTCTAGAGGCATGACAACTAAGATACAGTTACAACATGAGACAATATTTGGTGTTTCTTGTTACTTTGTTTTAGTACCTTCAACTCACAACTAAGTATGATTCAAGTTAAGATTGCAAAAAATCCATGCGATCACCAAGGGCGCATGTACGGCTCGATCGTTGCGCCGCATGCTGAAAAGGCGCGCTAGTTTCCCAAGTTTCGCCGATCTAATTATCCATAGAACTAGAGCCAGGGATGAAATCTGAAGGAAATATGCCCTAGAGGCAATAATAAAGTTGTTATTTTATATTTCCTTATATCATGATAAATGTTTATTATTCATGCTAGAATTGTATTAACCGGAAACTTGATACATGTGTGGATACATAGATAAAACACCGTGTCTCTAGTAAGCCTCTACTAGACTAGCTCGTTAATCAAAGATGGTTAAGTTTCCTAACCATAGACATGTGTTGTCATTTGATGAACGGGTTCACGTCATTAGGAGAATGATATGATGGACAAGATGTTGGAGAATGTAGCATACAATTTCAAAAAAATTCCTACGCTCACGCAAGATCTATCTAGAAGATGCATAGCAACGAAAGGGGGAGAGTGTGTCCACGTATCCTTGTAGACCGAAAGCGCAACGTTTGACAATGCGGTTGATGTAGTCGAACTTCTTCTTGTTCCAACTGATCAAGCACCGAATGTACGACACCTCCGAGTTCTGCACACGTCAGCTCGATGACGTCCCTCGAACTCTTGATCCTAGATAGATCTTGCATGAGTTATGTGATTTGGTGACGATGAAGATAATGATGGTGCTTTGGAGATGGAGGTCAAAGGCACAAGATGATGATGGCCATATCATGTCACATATTTTGATTGCATGTGATGTTTATCTATTATGCATCTTATTTTACTTAGTACGGCGGTAGCATTATAAGATGATCCCTCACTAAAATTTCGAGGTATAAGTGTTATCCCTGGGTATGCACCATTGCGATAGTTCTTCGTGCCGAGACACCACGTGATGATCGGGTGTGATAAGCTCTACATTCACATACAACGGGTGCAAGACAGCTTTGCACGTGTGGAATACTCGGGTTAAACTTGACGAGCCTAGCATGTACAGACATGGCATCAGAACACTGGAGACCGAAAGGTCGAACGTGAATCATATAGTAGATATGATCAACATAGAGATGTTCACCATTGATGACTACTCCATCTCACGTGATGATCGGACATGGTTTAGTTGATTTGGATCATGTATCATTTAGATGACTTGAGGGATGTCTATCTAAGTGGGAGTTCTTAAGTAATATGATTAATTGAACTTAATTTATCATGAACTTAGTCCTGATAGTATTTGCATATCTATGTTGTAGATCAATAGCTTGCGATGTAGCTCCCCGTTTATTTTTATATGTTCCTAGAGAAAAATAAATTAAAAGATGATAGTAGCAATGATGCGGAATAGGTCCGTGATCTGAGGATTATCCTCATTGTTGCATAGAAGAATTATGTCCTTGATGCACCGCTAGGTGACGGACCTATTGCAGGAGCAGATGCAGACGTTATAAACGTTTGGCAAGCTCGGTATGATGACTACTTGATAGTTTAGTGCGCCATGCTTTACGGTTTAGAACCGGGACTTCAAAAATGTTTTGAACGCCATGGAGCATATAAGATGTTCCAAGAGTTGAAATTGGTATTTCAGACTCATACCCTAATCGAGAGGCATGAGACCTCTGACAAGTACTTTGCCTACAAGATGGAGGAGAATAGCTCAACTAGTAAGCATGTGCTCAGAATGTCTGAGTACTACAATCGCTTGAATCAAGTGGGAGTTAATCTTCCAAATAAAATAGTGATTGACAGAGTTCTCTAGTCACTATCACCAAGTTAATGGAACTTCGTGATGAACTATAATATGCAAGGGATGACGAAATGATTGCCGAGCTCTTCGCAATGCTAAAATCGGCGAAGGTAGAAATCAAGAAAGAGCATCAAGTGTTGTTGGTTAACAAGACCATTAGTTTCAAAAAATGGGGCAAAGGAAAAGAAATGGAACTTCAAGAAAGAATGGCAAGCAAGTTGCCACTCCTGTGAAGAAACCCAAAGCTAGACCTAAGCCTGAAACTGAGTGCTTCTACTACAAAGGGAATGGTCACTGGAAGCAAAACCACCCCAAATACTTGGCGAATAAGAAGGATGGCAAAGTGAACAAAGGTATATTTGATATACACGTTATTGATGTGTACTTTACTAGTGTTCATAGTAATCCTAGGGTATTTGATACCGGTTCAGTTGCTAAGATTAGTAACTCGAAATAGGAATTGCAAAATGGACATAGACTAGTTGAGGGCGAGTTAACAATGTGTGTTGGAAGTGATTCCAAGGTTGATAAGATCACCATCACATACTCCCTCTACCTTCAGATTAGTGTTGAACCTAAATAAATGTTATTTGGTGTTTGCGTTGAGCATGAATATGATTGGATCATGTTTATTGCAATACGGTTATTCATTTAAGTCAGAGAATAATTGTTGTTCTGTTTACATGAATTAAACCTTCAATGGTCATACACCCAATGTGAATGGTTTGTTGAATCTCGATCGTGGTTATACACATATTCATAATATTGATGCCAAAAGATGCAAAGTTGATAATGATAGTGCAACATATTTGTGGCACTGCCGTTTAGTTCATATTGGTGTAAATCACATGAAGAAACTCCATGTGGATGGACTTTTGGAATCACTTGATTATGAATCATTTGATGCTTGCGAACCATGCCTCATGGGCAAGATGACTAAGACTCCATTCTCCGGAACAATGGAGCGAGCCACTGACTTATTTGAAATAATACATACCAATGTATGCGGTCCGATGAGTGTTGAGGCTCGCGACGGGTATCATTATTTTCTAACCTTCACAGATGATTTGAGCAGATAGGGGTATATCTACTTAATGAAACACGAGTCTGAAAACATTTGAAAAGTTCAAAAAAATCAGAGCAAAGTGGAGAATCATCGTAACAAGAAAATAAAGTTTCTACGCTCTGATCGCGGAGGCGAATATTTGAGTTACGAGTTTGGCCTTCATTGAAAACAATGTGGAATAGTTTCACAACTCACGCCACCTCGAACACCACAGCATAATGGTGTGTCCGAACGTCGTAACCGTACTTTATTAGATATGGTGCGATCAACGATGTCTCTTATCCATTTACCACTATCAGTTTGGGGTTATGCATTAGAGACAGCTGCATTCACATTAAAAAGGGCACCATCTAAATCCGTTGAGACGACACCGTATGAACTGTGGTTTCACAAGAAACCTAAGCTGTCGTTTCTTAAAGTTTGGGGTTGCGATGCTTGCGTGAAAAAGCTTCAACCGATAAGCTCGAACCCAAATCGAAGAAATGTGTCTTCATAGGATACCCAAAAGAAACTATTGGGTACACCTTCTATCACAGATCCGAAGGCAACATCTTTGTTGCTAAGAATGGATCCTTTCTAGAGAAGGAGTTTCTCTCGAAAGAAGTGAGTGGGAGGAAAGTAGAACTTGATGAGGTAATTGCACATTCTCTCGAATTGGAAAGTAGCTCATCACAGAAAACCGTTCCCGTGATGCCTACACCAACTAGAGAGGAAGCTAATGATAATGATCATGAAACTTCATATCAAGTTACTACCAAACCTCGTAGGTTAACTAGAGCAGGTTCCGCACAAGAGTGGTACGGTAATCCTGTCCTGGAAGTCATGTTACTAGACTATGACGAACCTACAAACTATGAGGAAGCGATGATGAGCCCAGATTCCGATAAATGGCTTGAGGTCATGAAATCTGAGATAGGATCCATATATAAGAACAAAGTGTGGACTTGCCCGATGATCGGCAAGACATTGAGAATAAATGGATCTTCAAGAGGAAGAAGGACGCTGATAGTAGTGTTACTATCTACAAATCTCGACTTGTCGAAAAAGGTTTTTGACAAGTTCAAGGTGTTGACAACGATGAGATTTTCTCACTCATATCGATGCTTAAAGTCTGTGTGAATCATATTAGTAATTGCCACATTTTATGAAATCTGGAAAATGGATGTCAAAACTGCATTCCTTAATGGATTTATTAAAGAAGAGTTGTATATGATGCAACCAGAAGATTTTGTCAATCCTAAAGGTGCTAACAAAATGTGCAAGCTCCAGTAATACATCTATAGACTAGTGCAAGCATCTCAGAGTTGGAATATACGCTTTGATGAGTTGATCAAAGGATATAGTTTTATACGGACTTGTGGTGAAGCCTGTATTTACAAGAAAGTGAGTGGGAGCACTACAACCTTTCTGATAAGTATATGTGAATGACATATTGTTGATCGAAGATGATGTAGAATTTTCTGGAAAGCATAAAGGAGTGTTTGAAAGGATTTTTTTCAAAGAAAGACCTCGGTGAAGCTGCTTACATATTGGGCATCAAGATATATAGAGATAGATCAAGACTCAAAACCCGACCACGGCAGAAAATACAAAGAGAATGAAAGTCATTCCCTATGCCTTAGCCATAGGTTCTATAAAGTATGCCATGCTGTATACCAGACCTATTGTGTACCTTGCCATGAGTTTGGCAAAGGGGTACAATAGTGATCCAGGAGTAGATCACGGGACAACGGTCAAAATTATCCTTAGAGGACTAAGGAAATATTTCTTGGTTATGAAGGTGATAAAGAGTTTGTCGTAAAAAGTTACGTCGATGCAAGCTTTAACACCGATCTGGATGACTCCAAGTCTCAATCTGGATACATATTGATAGTGGGAGAAATTATCTAGAGTAGCTCCATGCAGAGCATTGTAGACATAGAAATTTGCAAAATACATACGGATCTGAATGTGGCAGACCCGTTGACTAAAACTTCTCTCACAAGCAAAACATGATCACACCTTAATACTCTTTGGGTGTTAATCACATGGTGATGTGAACTAGATTATTGACTCTAGTAAACCCTTTGGGTGTTGGTCACATGGCGATGTGAACTATGGGTGTTAATCACATGGTGATGTGAACTATTGGTGTTAAATCACATGGAGATGTGAACTAGATTATTGACTCTAGTGCAAGTGGGAGACTGAAGGAAATATGCCTAGAGGCAATAATAAAGTTGTTATTTTATATTTCCTTATATCATGATAAATTTTTATTATTCATGCTCGAATTGTATTAACCGGAAACTTGATACATGTGTGGATACATAGACAAAACACCGTGTCCCTAGTAAGCCTCTACTAGACTAGCTCGTTAATCAAAGATGGTTAAGTTTCCTAACCATAGACATGTGTTTTCATTTGATGAACGGGATCACATCATTAGGAGAATGATATAATGGACAAGACCCATCCGTTAGCTTAGCATGTTGATCGTTCAGTTTTATTGCTATTGCTTTCTTCATGTCATATACATATTCCTTTGACTATGAGATTATGCAACTCCCGGATACTGGAGGAATACCTTGTGTGCTATCAAACGTCACAATGTAACTCAGTGATTATAAATATGCTCTACAGGTGTCTCCGAAGGTGTTTGTTGGGTTGGCATAGATCGAGATTAGGATTTGTCACTCCGAGTATCGGAGAGGTATCTCTGGGCCCTCTCGGTAATGCACATCATGATAAGCCTTGCAAGTAAGGTGACTAATGAGTTAGTTATGAGATGATGCATTACAGAACGAGTAAAGAGACTTGCTGGTAATGAGATTGAACTAGGTATAATGATACCGACGATCGAATCTTGGGCAAGTTACATACCGATGACAAAGGGAATAACGCATGTTGTTATTGCAGTTTGACCAATAAAGATCTTTGTAGACTATGTAGGAAACAATATGAGCATCCAGGTTCCGCTATTGGTTATTGACCAGTGATGTGTATCGGTCATGTCTACATAGTTCTCGAACCCGTAGGGTCCGCACGCTTAATGTTCGATGATGATTTGTATTATGAGTTATGTGTTTTGGTGACCGAAGATTGTTTGGAGTCCCGGATGAGATCACGGACATGGCGAGGAGTCTCGAAATGGTCGAGAGGTAAAGATTGATATATTGGAAGATGGTATTCGCACACCGGAATGGTATCAGAGTGGTTCGGGTATTTTTCGGAGCACCGAGGGGTTACCGGAACCCCCCGGGGAAGTAATGGGCCTACATGGGCCATAGGGGAGAGAGGAGGAAGTCCACAAGGGGTGGCCGCGCCCCCTCCCATGGGGAGTCCGAATTGGACTAGGGGAGGGGGCGCGCCCCCCTTTCCTTCTCCTTCTCCCTTTCCCTTCCCCTTTCACCCTCCATATGAAAGGAAGGGGGCGAATAGGACTTGGAGTCCTATTCGCTTTCCCCCCATGACGCGCCCCCTCTAGGCCCGTGGCCTCCTCCCCTCCTCCTTTATAAATCGGTTTCATATTTAAAAGGTTAGATTGTCCGTCTAGAATAAACTGATTATCCTAATGCCCCATATACTATTAATAACATCTTATATGCCGTATCGTATCAATGGACTCGAATGTAGATATGACTGTGTTCGGATGTCAAAAATCTCTTAATGTGTACTTTAAAAACAATTTTAGAAATGTTATTGGATGAAAATTATCCTACCAACTTCCCCCTCATGTAGAACTATAGAAATAATCATTATTTTTTCATCCACAAATGGTACACGTCTGACGAGATGGTTATATGGCAGTACCCAATTACTGTTGAATGAGAACACCACATCACCAGGAATCTTGGGATCAAGGTGTCAAACACAAATTATGCATGAAACATAGTATGTTAAACCTAGTCAAAGAGGATAATCCACTACTCAATTTAGCCATTCCCCACAATTTCCAATTGACTGCCATTGACACAACCAAAACAAAACTTGACGGGTTAACTCAGCTGCCACTATGAACAATGGTATTTTGCCCTCTAAGGACATGTGCCTATATGATGGCTAGGAACAACAACATTTCACCAAAGAAATGATGCGTCTAGGGATAGAGGGGGAGGTCAGCGTCTGATAACCCACAAGTATAGGGAATCGCAACAGTTTTTGATGGTAAAGTATTTAACCCAAATTTATAGATTCGACACAAGGGGAGCCAAAGAATATTTGAAGGTATTAGCAGCTGAGTTGTCGGTTCAACCACACCTGGAGATTAATTATCTACAACAAAGTGATCAGTAGCAAAGTAATTTGATAGTTTTGATAATAGTGACAGCAGCAATAGTAAAAGTAATAGTGATAGCAATAATTTTATAGCAAGTGTAACAGTGATGATAGCAGCAGTAACTTAGCAGAAACAATAATGAAAAGTTTGTAGGCATTGGATCGGTGACTTGTTGGATGATATTCATCATGCTCCAGTTCATCGATATAATGTAGGCATGTATTCCGTAAATAGTCATACCTGCTTTATTAAAAGAACTTGCATGACATCTTTTGTCCTACCCTCCCGTGGAAACAGGGTCCATATTGGAAACTAAGGGATATTTGTTGGGGAACGCAATAATTTCAAATTTTCCTATGTACACGCAAGATCTATCATGGTGATGCATAGCAATGAGAGGGGAAGAGTGTTGTCCACGTACCCTCGTAGACTATAAGCGGAAGCGTTATGACAACATGGTTGATGTAGTCGAACTTCTTTACGATCCGACCGATCCTGGCACCGAAAGTATGACACCTCCACGATCTGCACACGTTCGGCTCGGTAACGCCCCACAAACTCTTGATCCAGCTGAGTGTCGAGAGAGAGCTTCATCAGCACGACGGCGTGATGACGGTGATGATGAAGCTACCGGAACAGGGCTTTGCCTAAGCACTGCAACGATATGACCGAGGTGGATTATGGTGGCGGGGGGCACCGCACACGGCTAAGACAATTGTCAACTTGTGTGTTTATGGGGTGCCCCTCCCCCGTATATAAAGGAGTGGAGGGGGGAGGGCCGGCCCTCTATGGCGCGCCCTGGAGGAGTCCTACTCCCATCGGGAGTAGGATCCCCCCTTCCCTAGTTGGACTAGGATAGGAAGGAAGGGGGAGGAAGGAGGAAGGAAAGGGGGGGCACCCAATTCGGATTGGGCTCGGGTGGGGGGGGGTGGTGCGCCCCTCCCAGGCTTCCTTCTCCTCTCTCCCACTAAGGCCCATATACTTCCTGGGGGGTTCCGGTAACATCCCGGTACTCCGGTATATTCCGAACTCACCCGGAACCATTCCGATGTCCAAACATAGGCTTCGAATATATCGATCTTTATGCCTCGACCATTTCGAGACTCCTCGTCATGACCGTGATCACATCCGGGACTCCGAACAACCTTCGGTACATCAAAACACATAAACTCATAATACCGATTGTCACCGAACGTTGAGCGTGCAGACCCTACGGGTTCGAGAACTATGTAGACATGACCGAGACTCATCTCTGATCAATAACCAATAGCGGAACCTAGATGCTCATATTGGTTCCTACATATTCTACGAAGATCTTTATCGGTCAAACCGCATAACAACATACGTTGTTCCCTTTGTCATCGGTATGTTACTTGCCCGAGATTCGATTGTCGGTATCTCAATACCTAGTTCAATCTCGTTACCGGCAAGTCTCTTACTCGTTCCGTAATGCAACATCCCGTAACTAACTCATTAGTCACATTGCTTGCAAGGCTTATAGTGATGTGCATTACCGAAAGGGCCCAGAGATACCTCTCCGATACACGGAGTGACAAATCCTAATCTCAATCTATGCTAACTCAACAAACACCATCAGAGACACCTGCAGGGCATCTTTATAGTCACCCAGTTACGTTGTGATGTTCGATAGCACAGTAAGTGTTCCTCCACTATTCGGGAGTTGGATAATCTCATAGTCATAGGAACATATATAAGTTATGGAGAAAGCAATAGCAGTAAACTAAACGATCATCGTGCTAAGATAAAGGATGGGTCAAGTCAATCACATCATTCTCTAATGATGTGATCCCATTCATCAAATGACAACTCTTTGTCCATGGCTAGCAAACTTAATGATCTTTGATTAACGAGCTAGTCAAGTAGAGGCATACTAGTGACACTGTTTGTTTATGTATTCACACATGTACTAAGTTTCCGATTAGTACAATTCTAGCTGAATAAGAAACATTTATCATGATATAAGGAAATATAAATAACAACTTTATTATTGTCTCTAGGTCATATTTCCTTCAGTCTCCCACTTGCACTAGAGTTAATAATCTTGATTACATTGTGATGATTGATACGTCTCCAACGTATCTATAATTTTTGATTGCTCCATGCTATATTATCTACTGTTTTGGACATTATTGGGCTTTATTATCCACTTTTATATTATTTTGGGGACTAATCTATTAACCGGAGGCCCAGCCCAGAATTGCTGTTTTTTTGCCTGTTTTAGGGTTTTGAAGAAAAGGAATATCAAACGGAGTCCAAACGGAATGAAACCTTCGGGAACGTGATTTTCTCTTTGAATACAACTCAGGAGACTTGGACCCTACGTCAAGACAAGTAACAGGAGGCCATGAGGTAGGGGGGCGCGCCTACCCCCCAGGCGCACCCTCCACCCTTGTGGGCCCCCTATTGCTCCACCGACGTACTTCTTCCTCCTATATATATCCACGTTCCCCAAACGATCAGATACGGAGCCAAAACCCTAATTCCACCGCCGTAACTTTTTGTATCCACGAGATCCCATATTGGGGCCTATTTCGGAGCTCCGCCGGAGGGGGCATCGATCACGGAGGGCTTCTTCATCAACACCATAGCCCCTCCGATGAAGTATGAGTAGTTTACTTCAGACCTATGAGTCCATAGTTAGTAGCTAGATGGCTTCTTCTCTCTTTTTGGATCTCAATACAATGTTCTCCCCCTCTCTTGTGGAGATCTATTCGATGTAATCTTCTTTTTGCGGTGTGTTTGTTGAGATCGGTGAATTGTGGGTTTATGATCAAGTCTATCTATGAATAATATTTGAATCTTCTCTGAATTCTTTTATGTATGATTGGTTATCTTTGCAAGTCTCTTCGAATTATCAGTTTGGTTTGGCCCACTGGATTAATCTTTCTTGCAATGGGAGAAGTGCTTAGATTTGGGTTCAATCTTGCGGTGTCCTTTCTCGGTGATAGTAAGGGCAGTAAGGCACGTATTGTATTGTTGCCATCGAGGATAACAAGATGGGGTTTTCTTCATATTGCATGAGTCCATCCCTCTACATCATGTCATCTTGCTTAAGGCATTACTCTGTTTTTAACTTAATACTCTAGATGCATGTTGGATAGCGATCGATGAGTGGAGTAATAGTAGTAGATGCAGGCAGGAGTCAGTCTACTTGTCTCGGATGTGATGCCTATATACATGATCATACCTAGATATTCTCATAACTATGCTCAATTCTGTCAATTGCTCAACAACAATTTGTTCACCCACCGTAGAATACTTATGCTCTCGAGAGAAGCCACTAGTGAAACCTATGGCCCCCGGGTCTATCTTTATCATATCAATCTCCTACTACTTAGTTATTTACTTTGCCTACTTTAGTTTGCATCTTTATCATAAAAATACCAAAAATATTATCTTATCATATCTATCAGATCTCACTCTCGTAAGTGGCCCTATAGGGATTGACAACCCCTATTTGCGTTGGTTGCGAGGATATATTTGTTTTGTGCAGGTGCGAGGGACTCGCGCGTAGCCTCCTACTGGATTGATACCTTGGTTCTCAAAAACTGAGGGAAATACTTACGCTACTTTGCTGCATCATCCCTTCCTCTCGGGGAAAACCAACGCAGTGCTAAAAGAGGTAGCAAGAAGGATTTCTGGCACCATTGCCGGGGAGGTCTACGCAAAAGTCAACATACCAAGTACCCATCACATACCCTTATCTCCCGCATTACATTAGCCATTTGCCTCTTGTTTTCCTCTCCCCCACTTCACCCTTGCCGTTTTATTCTCCCCCTCTCTCTATCCTCCCTCTCTATTCGCATCTTTTGTTTGCTTGCTTTTTGTTTGCTTGTGTGTTAGTTTGTTTGCTTGTCGTTATGGCTAGTCCCTTATCTTTTTCGGTGACTCCTAAGTTCGAAATCTTTCACTTTAAACAGAGACTAGGAGAAAACTTAAAAGATGCCTGGTTAAGAATAATGGAGTCTTATCATAATTGTACTTCTAAAATAAACCTGAGAATTTTGCTTCGCAATTTTTATGTTGGATTAAATATGTCTCATAGACAACTCTTGGATTGCGTTGCCAAAGGCAATTTTATTGAAATCGATCCCCATATTGCACTTGAAATTATAGAAGGTATAGTGGGAACACTACCTCAACAAAAGGGGCCTCATCCTACTCAGGAAGAGACAAAAGTTTTTGAAAAAAAATTTGAAGTTACTAAAATCTTGCAGAAATCTCTTGAACCTCTTAAGAACATTAGTGGAAATATTCACCGGATGAATACGTTGATTACCCTTTGCAATAAGCGGTTGGATTCATTAGATCTAAAAATTTCAGAATATGAAGGGAAACGTAAAGAACCTCCCATATTTGAGCTTGATTCCGCTAAAAAGTTGAAAACCAAAGATGGCAATACCTAGATCTATTCTTGCTTGTTATGCCTAGCTAGGGGCGTTAAACGATAGCGCTTGTTGGGAGGCAACCCAATTTTATTTTTATTCCTTTTTTTTGCTCCTGTTTAGTAATAAATAAATTATCTAGCCTCTGTTTTGGTTGTGTTTTTTGTGTTTAATTAGTGTTTGTGCCAAGTAGAACCGTTGGGAAGACTTGGGGAAAGTCTTGTTGAACTTGCTGTAAAAAACAGAAACTTTAGCGCTCATGAGAACTGCTGTCACTTTTATTTGGAGAGTGATATTTAGTTAATTATTTTTGCACATGATTAATAGATAAATTCTGCACGTCCAGAAATTTATTTTAGAATTTTTGGGGTTCCAGATCTTGTGCTAGCTACAGATTACTACAGACTGTTCTGTTTTTGACAGATTCTGTTTTTCGTGTATTGTTTGCTCATTTTGATGAATCTATGGCTAGTAAAATAGTTTATAAACCATAGAGAAGATGGAATACAGTAGGTATAACACCCATAAAAATAAAGAATGAGTTCATTACAGTACCTTGAAGTGGTCTTTTGTTTTCTTTCGCTAATGGAGCTCATGAGTTTTTCTACTTTAAGTTTTGTGTTGTGAAGTTTTCATGTTTTGGGTAACGATTTGATGGATTATGGAACAAGGAGTGGCAAGAGCCTAAGCTTGGGGATGCCCATGGCATCCCCGAGATAATCTAAGGATACCTAAAAGCCAAAGCTCGGGGATGCCCCGGAAGGCAACCCCTCTTTCGTCTACTTCTATCGGTAACTTTACTTGAAACTATATTTTTATTCGCCACATGATATGTGTTTTGATTGGAGCATCTTGTATTATTTGAGTCTTTTCTTGTTAGTTTACCACAATCATTGTAGCGACCCGACCTCAAACGGTCAAGTCTCTGTGCTTCAGTGTCATCCCTGGATCGGTAATGCTGACACACACAGTACTCGAAGGATTTATAACAGAGTAGCAATCACACACTTATTACATCGGATGTCTCAAAAGTGATATTATTACAATAAATATGGCTTAAGGCCATCTAATATGATAACAGGGGAAGGCTTGGAAGATAAAGTGAGTCCATCAACTCCAACGGCAGAGCTGAGCTGCACGACAACGACCTAACGAAACTTACTCCTCGACTGAAAAGTCTGCAACATAATACGTTGCAGCCCGAAAACGGGCCAGCACATGGAATATGCTGGCAAAGTAACACGGTAGAGCAAGAACAGAATAATGCTATCACTACATGCATATTTGGCTGGTGGAAAGCTCTATGGTTACAGTTTTGCGAAAAGCAATTTTTTCCCTACAATAAAGGAATAGATTTTAAATTTACTATCATGGTAGTTGAAACATCATTGAGAAGGTTCCTCCAACTCAATCCCAATTAAAGTGATTAACAACCCAACAATATTAATTAAGAGTGATGAGATACTTAAGATACTCCAAGTACTAGATACTCATGATTGTCCATAACCGGGGACACGGCTAACCATGATTAGTTTGTACACTCTGCAGAGGTTTGCGCACTTTCCCCACAAGACTCGATCGCCTCCGTTGGATTTCTCACACTACATGGTGTTTGAGAAATGGATGACTGAGACACAGTCTTTCAGAAACATTAACTCTCTACTCCGGGTAGACCATACCAAACCTACAAACCCACTACCTGCTGATCTACCTCTTCAAGAGCTTCACGTAACTTACTTAACTATGCTAGAGCCCATAATAGCTTGTGGCTGCACACGGAAGTTTCTAGCATGAATCATCTCAATTCCCTTTGAGCCTGGGTGACGGTCCATAGGAAGATCACACGGGTACTCCGGGATTTCCAAAAATACAGGCAACACTGGGTACTCCAGGTGCCTCGATCCACCCATATGTGTATTTAAGTTGCTACCTTAAGTTAAACCATTAATTATAAATCTCACATCTGTCATGGATTTCACTCACCCAAACCACATCTACGAGCATAGCATAGAAGTATAAGCAACGCATAGAAGTAACTCGCAAGGGTTTGAATGTAACAGGGCAATAGGTTCTACTTCATCAACTACTTCCCAACCCACAAGTTAATGACATCCTAATCATGCAATGTTTGAGGATTGGAACTAATGCATAAAAACTGGGTGACCAAGGGATATGATCAAATTATTACTTGCCTTGTTGACGATCCACGTAACCTAAAGACTCCAAATAACACGCTTCGCACTCCGAGAATTCTATCGCAAACAAACAATAGCATACATAAGCAACAATCAAAGAAGCATAGGTAAAACTCAAATAAGAAGATCTAACCGGAAAGTTCAACTTAAGAACTCCAGTTTGCAAAAAGAATCAAATAAAATGGAGCAACGAAACTCAAACAGCGAAGGAAACAAGATCTGTTTACTAATCTGAACTAAGGTCAAATTTTACAGTACCAAAATCTTGTTCAAGTTGGTTAAGCGAAAAGAGGGTCTCGAGACGAAGATCTAGGCGCTTGAATCGCCTGATTCCGACTAACGAGCGAAAAGATAAACAGAAACAAAAATCGGATCAGAAATCATGATCGAGAATAATCTCGGAAAAAATCCGATAAAAGAAAATTGACAAACAGGCTAACGAACGAGCGTTCGTTATCTGTAACTAACGAGCAACAACCGTTCGTTCAAACGAAGGTACTGATAATCGTCCGCTAAATTGAAAAACCGGGGAAAACCGGTGAACCGATCTAAAAAACGAATTAGGGTTTTCTAAAAAAACCGAAATAGTTTCAAAAAAAAAGCCGGGCGGCGGCGGATCGGCGCGGTACCTCCGGCGAGGCGGCTCCGGCAAGGCGGGG
Organism: Triticum aestivum; assembly: GCF_018294505.1. Taxonomy (NCBI): domain Eukaryota; kingdom Viridiplantae; phylum Streptophyta; class Magnoliopsida; order Poales; family Poaceae; genus Triticum; species Triticum aestivum. The sequence continues at coordinate 278,704,217 of NC_057806.1, forward strand.
CTCGGGCGGCGGGCTTGCGGAGCGGCGGGGTGGCTCAGCGGCGGTGGCGCGGCTGCGAGGCGCGGGCAGCGAGAGGCGGCGGCGCGGCTCAGGGCTGGGCTCGGCGGCGGGGCTGGCGGCTTGTGGTGGTGGTGGCTAGGGGCGGGCGGTGGCTATATAAAGGGGCAGGGGCGGCAGCTTGCTTGGGCGAGGGGGCGCCCGGGGAGGAGTCCGGCTCGGACTCTCCTCGGCATCCGTGCCGCACAAGGCGGCGCGCGCGAGGGAGGCTGCGACGCGGGGTTGGGCCGGCCTGGCTCGGCTGGGCTTCGGCCCGGTCGGGCGCTGGAAGTTTTTTTTAAATAATTCTTCCGCCGAACAGAAAATAAATCCTGGAAAATAAAATAAAAATCTAAAAATGCCAAAACAAATTTTCACCGTCTAAATAGAATATTTAGGATGAGATGAACATTTTCTTGGCCCTAAAATGCAATTTTGAAAATGTGCAATTTTTCTAATGCAAATAAAATCCAAATAAAATCTAATAAATGATTTTAATATTTTTCCTCCAATATTTCAGTTATTTTGGAGAAGTCATATTATCTCCTCTCATATATTTTAATATGAAATACTTTTTGGAGAGAAAATAATTAAAGTAAAAAAAATCCTCGTTTCATTATTTGATAAAAATCAAATATGAAAACCGGGAAAATCCCCAACTCTCTATGAGGGTCCTTGAGTTGCTTAGGATTTCGAGGATTGCGGAACGAAAATGCAATAAAATATGATATGCAAGAATGACCTATGTATAACATTCCAAATTGAAAATTTGGGATGTTACAAACCTACCCCCTTAAGATGAATCTCTCCCTCGAGATTCGGCTTGGCTAGAAAATAGGTGTGGGTGGTCTTTGAGTAGATCATCATCTCGTTCCCAGGTGGCTTCATCCTCGGTGTGGTGGCTCCACTGAACTTTGCAAAACTTGATAACCTTGTTGCGTGTGACTCGGCTGGCAAACTCAAGAATCTTAACTGGATTTTCCTCATAAGTCAAATCACTGTCCAACTGAATCGCCTCCAAGGGTACTGTATCTCTTAACGGTATATCGCCATCTCAGCATGATATTTCTTCAACTGTGAAACGTGGAACACGTCATGAACTCCTGACAGTCCTTCAGGTAACTCCAACTTGTAGGCAACTTCTCCCATCTGTTCCAAAACACGATACGGTCCTACAAATCTCGGGGCTAACTTTCCTTTAACTGCAAAATGTTTCACTCCTCGCAAGGGTGATACTCGCAGATATACTCTGTCTCCAATTTCATAGGTTACCTCCTTGCGTTTCGAGTCTGCATAACTCTTCTGCATGGACTGAGCAATCTTCATTCTATCACGAATCAGGTTAACCCTCTCTTCAGACTCCTTGATCAAGTCTGATCAAAACAACTTTCGGTCTCCTACTTCATCCCACATTAACGGTGTTCTACACCTTCGTCCGTACAGGGTTTCGAACGGTGCCATCTTCAAACTGGCTTGGTAGCTATTGTTGTATGAGAACTCTGCGCAAGGCAAATTGTCATCCCAACTAGATCCATAATCTAGCGCACGTGCTCTCAACATGTCCTCCAGAATCTGATTGACTCTCTCTGTCTGTCCATCCGTCTGCGGGTGAAACGCTGTACTGAACTCCAATCTTGTTCCCAAGGTCTGGTGTAACTGATGCCAAAACTTTGAGGTAAACTGTGTTCCTCTATCTGATACGATGGTCCTCGGAACTCCATGCAGACATACGATCCTGGACATATATATCTTGGCCAACTTCACACTTGTATAGGTGGTTTTCACTGGGATAAAGTGAGCCACTTTGGTCAAGCGATCAACTACTACCCATATGGAATCATATCCTGATTTGGTCCTGGGCAATCCGGTGATAAATTCCATGCCAAGTTTATCCCACTTCCATTCGGGTATCGGCATAGGCTGTAACAATCCTGCTGGCTTTTGATGCTCTGCCTTCACTCTCTGACATACATCACATACAACTACATACTCGGCAATATCCTTCTTCATACCTGTCCACCAGAAACGTTCCTTCAAATCCAAATACATCTTGGTGTTTCCGGGGTGTATCGAGTATGGTGAGTCATAGGCCTCCTGTAGTATTAACCTCCTGATCTCTGTGTTATTGGGCACGTATATCCGGTCCTCAAACCATAAGGTATCATGCTCATCCTCACGAAAACCTTTGGCCTTTCCTTTTCTCATCTTCTCCTTTATCTTGGCAATCTCTTTGTCATCCTTCCGAGCTTCCCAAATCTTACCCAACAATGTCGACTGAACTTCCATTGTTGCAACAAAACCTCTAGGAACAATCTCTAATCGAAGTTCCATGATATCCTCTGCTAACTCCTTTGGCAATCCCGTACTCTCTAGGATATTAGCATAACTCTTTCGGCTCAAAGCGTCTGCTACGACATTGCCCTTTCCTGGATGATAGTGCAGCTTCATGTCATAATCCTTTATAAGCTCCAACCATCTCCTCTGCCTAAGGTTCAGCTCCTTCTGCGTGAAGATGTACTTCAAACTCTTATGATCCATGTACACATCACAATGTTTTCCAATAAGGTAATGTCTCCAAGTCTTCAATGCATGCACTACTGCTGCTAGCTCCAATCATGCGTGGCATAATTCAACTCGTGAGGTTTTAGTTGTCGCGAGGCATACGAAACAACTCTTCCGTCCTGCATAAGCACACATCCAAGTCCTAAGCGAGAGGCGTCGCAATACACTTGGAAATCCTTATGTATATCTGGCAGTGTCAGCACTGGGGCTATAGTCAAACATTTCTTCAACTCCTGGAAACTTGCCTCGCAATCTTCCGTCCATTTAAACTTAGTATCCTTATTCAATAACTCCGTCATTGGTTTCGCAATCTTAGAAAAATTCTCAATGAATCTCTGATAGTATCCTGCGAGTCCAAGAAAACTGCGGATCTCGCTAACTGAAGTGGGTGCCAACCATTCAGTGACTGACTGAACCTTGCTGGGGTCTACTGCTATACCTTCTCCTGATATAACATGTCCAAGGAATCCGACTTCCTTCAACCAAAACTCGCATTTGCTGAACTTGGCATACAACTGGTGTTCCTTGAGTTTCTCGAGAACTAATCGCAAATGCTCCTTGTGCTCCTCTTCATTCTTCGAGTATACCATAATATCATCAATAAACACCACAACAAACTTGTCCAAATATTCCATGAATACCTTGTTCATCATGCTCATGAAATAGGCAGGGGCGTTAGTCAGTCCAAACGACATGACCGTATACTCATATAATCTGTAACGCGTGGTGAATGCTGTCCTTGGTATATCTTTCTCTCGAATCTTCAACTGATGGTATCCCGATCACAAATCGATCTTCGAAAACACCTTAGCTCCTTGCAGCTGATCAAACAGAGCTTTGATCATCGGCAGTGGGTACTTGTTCTTGATCGTCACTTCATTCAAGGCCCAATAATCAACAACCATTCTTAGGGATTTATACTTCTTCTCAACCAAAAGCACTGGGGCTCCCCAAGGTGATGAACTCCTTCGAATGTATCCTTTCTCCAATAACTCCTTGATCTGTTTCTTAATTTCCTCAAGATCATTTGCGGGCACCCTATAGGGTCTCTTGGATATTGGCCCTGTCCCTGGCAATAGCTCTAACCAAAACTCGATGTCTTGATCCGGTGGCATGCCTGGTAACTCCTCTGGAAAAACATCCGGGTAATCCCTCACTACAGGCACTTCCTCCTGAACAACTCCCGTGAGGGTATTCATTTGGCTCCTCCTAGGCACATGCCTAGATACATACCTAATCCTTTTTCCCTCCGGGGTGGTGAGATAAATTGACTTACTAGCACAGTCAATACTTCCTCCATACTTTGACATCCAGTCCATGCCTAATATCACATCCAATCCTTGTGACTCCAAGATAATTATGTCGGACAAAAAAACATGGGTGCCAATGGTTAGGGGTATCTGGTCGCACCATCGAATAGCCATATACTCTACTCCAGGTGAACTCACTAAGAGAGGGGTCCTAAGGGTTTGGGTTGGTAGTTTAAACTTATCCACGAATCCCCTTGATATGTATGAATGCGATGCACCAGTATCAAATAGAATAAGAGCAGTAAATGACTTAACCAAAAACTTACCTATTACCGCGTTCGGCCGCTCTTCAACCTCCTCCATGTTAACGTGGTTCACTTGTCCTTTGTTTAATGGATTGGGCTTCTTCCCAGCGCTCCCATTTCGTTTCCATTCTTTCCTTCAGGGCACTCCATGGCATAGTGTCCAGTCTTCCCGCACTTGAAGCAAGTAACGTGACTTAGATCTCTTTTGGCAGGTGTGGCTGGATTGGGGCGGTTCTGATTGTTATTGGCTCCGTTCCCATTCCCATTCTTAGTTCCATTGTGGTTATGCGATCCTCCTCCGGTGTGGTTATGACCTCCATAGTTATGAACAAGTCCTCCCGAGTTCGGAGTTAGGCGAGGCTTCTGCTGAGCTCCTGAGTTATACCTCCCTTGTCCGTACTTCCTCTTTCGGCTCTCAATGTGCTGCTGCTTCCCTTTAATCATAAGAGGCTTATCTACCAACTCCTGGTAGTTGTTGAAGGTTGCTACCATCAACTGCATACTCATCTCCTGCTTCGCGGCATCTGTGGCCACGTTATCAGGGGGATAGCGAGATAACTTGCTAAACTCATCCACGTACTGAGCCACAGTACAGTTCCCTTGGCGTAAGTTGTGAAACTCATGTTTCTTCATATTCATGGCTCCAGTTGAGACATGGGATGTGCGGAAAGCTTGCTGAAACTGGTCCCAAGTGACGTTAGCTATGGGGAAGTGGCCGTGTAATTCTCCCACCATGAGGCTGCTGGTCCATCCAATTGATGTGCGGCAAAGCGCACCTTCTCAGCATCTGTGCAACCCGCGGTGGTCAACTCCCTTCCAATACGGCGTAGCCAATCATCAGCATCTATAGGCTCAGTGCTACTGGAAAACACCGGCGGTTGTAACCTTAGGAAACGGGCTAGGTTGTCCACTGGCGGTGGGTTTTTGTTGTTGTTACCCTGGTTCTGAACTAGCAATTGCATTAAGGTGTTCTGCTGCTGGATCAACTGAGTGAGCTCCTGCGGGAAGGCAAATCCGGGGTCACGTCTCAGAGGCATCTGATGGGTTTAGATGGAAGAGACTAGAATAGAATGAGGTCTAATGAGAAGGCACTACCCATATGCACATGAGACAAACACAATCATTTCACTCAATTAATCAAGCAAGGGCATACAAGCAGTCTAGAACTATCGCAAAAGTGCTCAACTACTACTGAATACATGGGGGAATACTACTAATCATTGGGTGGTCATCTAGAAATTTTGATCGGTGGAAGACTCCATGATATCTGCTCCAGCTTCATCTTCAAAGCCATCATCACTAGAGTCAGAGTCGGTGTCGTCGATGATGATGTAGTCCTCCGGACGAATCTCCATGGGTTCTTCATCTTCTTCTACTGGAGTGGGGTCTCCCATGAATATTCCAATCTTTTTAATCAGGTCGTCATTCTTCTCCAGTAGTGTCGCAATTTCCTCCTCATATCCATCGCGTGTAGACTTAAGTTCCAGCTTGATGATCCTTTTCTCCGCCTTCTTCAAATCTATCATGTCTACGCACATCTGATTCTCCTGGCGTCGAATGTGTTGGTTTAGTTCCTGGATGAAAGCTGCTGTCGGTGTCAAAACCGGCGGATCTCGGGTAGGGGGTCCCGAACTGTGCGTCTAGGCTGGATGGTAACAGGAGGCAAGGGACATGAAGTTTTACTTAGGTTCGGTCCCTCTCGATGGAGGTAAAACCCTACGTCCTTCTTGATTAATATTGATGATATGGGTAGTACAAGAGTAGATCTACCAGGAGATCAGAGAGGCTAAACCCTAGAAGCTAGCCCATGGTATGATTGTTGATGTGTATGTTGTCCTACGGACTAAAACCCTCCGGTTTATATAGACACCGGATAGGGTTAGAGTTACACAAAGTCGGTTACAATGGTAGGAGATCTAAATATCCGTATCGCCAAGCTTGCCTTCCACGCCAAGGAAAGTCCCTCCCGGACATGGGACGAAGTCTTCAATCTGGTATCTTAATAGTCCAAGAGTCCGGCTGAAGGTATAGTTCGGCTATCCGAACACCCCCTAATCTAGGACTCCCTAAGTAGCCCCTGAACCAGGCTTCAATGACGACGAGTCCGGTGCGCAAATTGTCTTCGGCATTGCAAGGCGGGTGTAACACCCCGGATATGATTTACCTAATATGTAATCCAACTCTTGCTGTTTCCGGCGCTAAGTTATTTTATTTTCTCGGGTTCAGGTTTTTGTCTCCGCGTGTTGTTGTCATTGTCATGCATCTCATATCATGTCATCATGTGCATTGCATTTGCATACGTGTTCGTCTCATGCATCCGAGCATTTTCCCCGTTGTCCGTTTTGCATTCCGGCGCTCCGTTCTCCTCCGGTGGTCATTTCTACCTTTCTTTCGTGTGTGGGGGTTAAACATTTCCGGATTGAACCGAGACTTGCCAAGCGGCCTTGGTTTACTATCGGTAGACCGCCTGTCAAGTTTCGTACCATTTGGACTTCGTTTGATGCTCCAACGGTTAACCGAGGGACCGAAAAGGCCTCATGTGTATTGCAGCCCAACACCCCTCCATTTTGGCCCAAAACCCACCAAAACCCTCTCCATCATCTAGAGCGTTCGATCACGATCGCGTGGCCGAAAACCGCACCTCATTTGGACTCTCCTAGCTCCCTCTATGCCTATAAATACACCCCTCCGAAATTCTCGTTTCCCCTCTCCCGAAAGCCTAGATCCACCTCCACCCGCCGCCGCCGGACAAAAACCCGCAAGCCGGACATTGTCCGCTTCCCCGCCGGCCACTCCGGGAATGCCACGTGGAGCCCGAGGCGCCCACATCGCCGCTGAAAGCACCGGCCCGCGCGGCCCGGGGCAGGCCCCCGCGGCCGAGCCGCTCGGCGCCCTCCTCCTCTCGCCGCCCCGCCGCCTCAGCTCTCGGCGCCCCAAGCCCTCTCCGGCTTTCTACGTCGTCTCCGGACACCACGGCCCTCAACTCCGACGAAGACTCGGGCAGCCTCGTTTTCCGTGCGGCTGGATCTGGATCTGAGTTACCCCCTCGGTTGACTTTTCTCAGAAAACCCTAATTTTATTGCCATGTTCATGGTGCCGTAACTTTGCATCCGTAGATCCGTTTTGGGCATATAGCATATCAAAATGTTCGTCTCAGAGAGTACATCATTTCATCTCATTGCATCATTTTCATTTGAGTTCATCTTGATGCCTGAAATGCTGTTGGAAGAGTGCTATTTGAGTTAAGTGTCAGATATGCTGCACCAAATAGCTATTTGTCATTTTTTGCCATGATTATTGTGTGCCTGATATGCCCCTGAGCTCTGCATGAGTTTTGTTATATGCTTTGCCATCTTTCCAGAGGTGCTATCCATGTATTTTTGTGATGTGTGTGGTGACTAGCACAAGCTTGCAAAGTGGTGCATTCGTTAATGCTGATTTCCGGGACTTACCAATTCCACCAAGTCCTTGGACTGTTTATATCAATATGTCATATGTTCATATTGTTTCCTAGTGATCCGTGCCTCTTTTGAGGATGATCAGTAAGGGTGCTTTGATAATATTGTAGTGATCTATCCATCCATGTCTTTTTTTGTAATTATGGAGCACCCTAGCTTGAGTCAATCGAGCTCTACTTTTGCTATTTCGTGAATTTGGGAAGATTGTCTACTTGTTAGCGATTTTGCCGAGGATGTTGTAGTTGATCCGTGCATGCCATGTTGTTGTTCTTGCCATGTCTAGCTTGTATAATGTGTATTCTTGATGGATGTATGCTTAGATTGTCATGACTTGCTCTGTAGTGAGTGCATCGAGCTCGTAAACATGCCTACTTGATATCTGATTTGCATGCTCCAGTTTTTCACTAAGTCTGAGATCTGTTTATGTTTTTGCCATGTTCACATGCTTGCAATTGTATTTTCTGATCCCTTTTGGCTCAAGGTAACTAAGGGACTTTTGTTAAGATCTTTGAGTATCTCCATTCCATGCTTTACTTTGCCATGTTAAGTTCCTGTAGCATATAGTTTTCATTCTTCAAAGTGTGCTACCTGATCTGAAATTCCACACAAGTGTTAATTTCACTAAGTCTGAAATCTGTTTACCAGTTGCACTTTTGCCATGCTTGTTTGAACCTGTTAATGGATGAATTGGCCGTAGCTCAGTGTTCATCTTTTGTTAAGCATAATGAATGGATCCCTGCCATGTATTGTGTTGCCATGTTTGGGTGCTGTAGCATGTTTAACTTGTTGCATTTAGATGGCTACTTCCTGTTTATCGCAGACCGTTGCCATATTTGAATTGCTTGCCATTTCCAAACCGTGCATCCGATTCTGGTGTTCTTTATATCGATTTCAACCGAAATCACCTCACCTTTCCAGTGGAACTCTTGGATTTCCAAGTTGAGGCCAGGTTCATTCATTCCTTGTAAAATCTTGCATATGCATCACATACCGCATCCCGCATAGCATACCATGTTTGCATCATGTTGTTTGAGCTTTGCACGTGGTTGATTGTGTTCTTGTTGCTTGTTTGTCTTGTTTGGGTAGAGCCGGGAGACGAGTTCGCTAACGAGGAGCCCGTTGAGTTTGCTTTCGAGGATCCAGTCAACTCTGACAACTTTGCAGGCAAGATGATCATACCCTCGAAATCACTTCTATCTTTGCTTTGCTAGATGCTCGCTCTTTTGCTATGCCTATGCTACGATGCCTACCACTTGCTTATCATGCCTCCCAAATTGCCATGTCAAACCTCTAACCCACCATGTCCTAGCAAACCGTTGATTGGCTATGTTACCGCTTTGCTCAGCCCCTCTTATAGCGTTGCTAGTTGCAGGTGAAGATTGGAGATCGTTCCTTGTTGGAACATTATTTACTTGTTGGGATATCATTATATTATCTTGTTATCTTAATGCATCTATATACTTGGTAAAGGGTGGAAGGCTCGGCCTCTTGCCTAGTGTTTTGTTCCACTCTTGCCGCCCTAGTTTCCGTCATATCGGTGTTATGTTCCCGGATTTTGCGTTCCTTACGCGGTTGGGTGATAATGGGAACCCCTTGATAGTTCTCCTTGAATAAAACTCTTCCAGCAATGCCCAACCTTGGTTTTACCATTTCCACCTAGCCTCTTTTTCCCTTGGGTTTCCGGAGCCCGAGGGTCATCTTATTTAAACCCCCCCGGCCCAGTGCTCCTCTGAGTGTTGGTCCAACCTAGAGCACCGTGCGGGGCCGTCCCTTGGCAACTTGGGTTACGTTGGCTCCCGTACGCTTAGCTTATCCGGTGTGCCCTGAGAACGAGATATGTGCAGCTCCTATCGGGATTTGTCGGCACATTCGGGCGGTGTTGCTGGATTTGTTTTAACTTGTCTAAGTGTCTTGTAGAACCGGGATGCCGAGTCTGATGGGAATGTCTTGGGAGAAGGTTTATCCTTCATTGACTGTGAGAGCTTGTCATGGGCTAAGTTGGGACTCCCCTGCAGGGATTTGAACTTTTGAAAGCCGTGCCCGCGGTTATGGGCAGATGGGAATTTGTTAATGTCCGGTTGTAGATAACTTGAACCTTAACTTAATTAAAATGAATCAACTGTGTGCGTTACCGTGATGGTCTCTTCTCGGCGGAGTCCGGGAAGTGAACACGGTGTTGGAGTAATGTTTGCCGTAGTTGGTTCTCTAGTGATTCATTCGTGCTTTGCCTTCTCTTCTCGCTCTCTTTTGCGAACAGGTTAGCCACCATATATGCTAGTCGCCTGCTGCAGCTCCACATATTACCTTGCCTTACCTATAAGCTTAAATAGTCTTGATCGCGAGGGTGCGAGATTGCTGAGTCCCTGTGGCTCACAGATTACTTCCAAACCAGATGCAGGGCCTGATGACTCCGTTCCAGATGACGCGCTTAAGCTCAAGTGGGAGTTCGACGTAGACTCACGCCGTTACTATGTGTCTTTCCCTGATGATCAGTAGTGGTGCCCAGTTGGGGCGATCGGGACCGTGTCGCATGTTGGGTTGATCTTTTATTTTGGCACCATATTCGGGCCATGAGTGATTGGATGATGTAATGCTATTTATGTACTTTGTTTGACGTGGCGAGTGTAAGCCAACTATGTACCTTCCCCTTTTATTATCTATATTACATGGGATGTTGTGAAGATTGCCTTACTTGCGACATTGCTTTCAATGCGGTTATGCCTCTAAGTCGTGCTTCGACACGTAGGAGATATAGCCGCATCGAGGGCGTTACAAGTTGGTATCAGAGCCTTCCCCGACCTTAGGAGCCCCCTCTGCTTGATCGTTTTTAGCAGCCGTTGTTGAGTCTAGAAAAATGTTTTGAGTCATTTAGGAATTATATCGGAGGTTTAGGAATTCTTTTACTCCCCAGTCCCTTCATCGCTCTGGTAAGGCATCCTGACGTAGAGTTTTGACTCTTCTCTTCTCAAATTTCACTAAAAATTTTTTAGGATCACGCGGGTATCTTGGAATCGTTCCGATGGATTTGTGACGAGAACATTGTTCTTGGTGCCTCCTGTCATTTAGGGGTTGTGGCAGTGTCCCGGGGAGTTGAGCTCCGAGGTGTTGTCGTCACAATTTTATCGTTGCAGTTCTGGAATACCTGAGTTTAGTTCGCCGACATCGAAAATCTCTTTTATGCAGTTGTTGGTGAGATAACCTCGACGCCACCCAGTACTGGGGCGGGAGTTCGGGAGTATTGCCATAACTTGTATAACGGATGCTTTTCGAAGGTTGAGGTAGATGGTTTCCGAAGTTTTTCTCGGTTATGTGTTGAAGGATGGATACAGCTGGATGTAGGATTTGCTAGATTTGGGTGAGATATTATGCTTCCCCTGTATCCCCAACACCTGATTGCATAACCGGAAAGGTTTGGGAGTTTCTTAGGTGGGAATTCTTGTAGCTCTAGTTCTTCTTCCACGGATATTTGGTTTGAGATTGGGATTTCTTACCGAGTATTCATTCTTGTTCCGTACCTTGTTGATTTATTCCTCTACCTCAATTCTAAGTGGCTTCTCAATTTATGGATATGTGACCATTTCAAGTGGAATGCATTCGTTCTTATGTTTGGATGTGAAGACTACATGTTGCAATTTCAACCCGCTTGATTCAGCTTCAATTTTATCTGTCAATGTGCTAACGGATGTCACCCTCTTCAGGATGGCTCCCGCTAAGAGCAGCAATCAGAATCAGAATCAGGATCCGCCACCACCTCCCCCTCCTCCGGAGGCATGGCAAGCTATGATGGCCGCAACCAATGCAAACACGCAGTTGATCATGCAAATTCTTCAAGAGCGCAACCAAGCGAACCAAGGCAACCAAGGCAACAATCAGAATCACTTTGCTACACTCAACCAGTTCCTTGCTAACCAGCCAAAGACCTTCAGCAATTGTGTTGAGGCAACTGATGCTGACGATTGGCTTGTGGACTTGTGCAAGCATTTCGAGTGCAGTAACGTCAGGCCTGAGGACTTTGTCAAGTTCGCTTCCTTCCAACTCAAAGACCAAGCTGCAGAATGGTTCCAACAGTACAAAGATTCCAGAGGAGGCCGTGTGATTACCTGGGATGAATTCCGTCAAGACTTCAAAGCTCATCATATTCCTCAGAGCGTGGTTGAAAGCAAGCGTGAGGAATTCCGCAACCTGAAGCAAGGCTCTTTGTCTGTCTATGACTACAACAAGTTGTTTCAGAAGCTCGCCCGCTTTGCTAAGCAGGACGTCCCTGACGAGAAGAGTATGATATACCAGTTCAGGGGTGGTCTCAAAGAAGAAATCCAGCTAGCTCTTGTTCTCTTTGAGCCCTTGAGGTACGATGAGTTCTACAACATGGCATTGAAGCAAGAGGCTGCTCAACTGAAGTGTGATGCTTCCAAGAAGCGAGTCAGAGATGCTACTCCTTCTTCCTCTACTCCAGTGGCCAAGCAGCAGAAGTATTGGCTTCCTCCTCCTCCGTTCCGTCAGCCGTATCAGCAGAAGAGCAAAGGTGGCAGTGGATCTTCCCACCCACCCAAACCTGGCTTTCAGAACAAGACTTCGTCTCAAGCTCCAAGATCGAGTGCTCCGTATCACCGTCCGCTTTCAGAGGTCACGTGCAACAAGTGCCAACAGAAGGGTCACTACGCCAACAAATGCTTCAATCAGAGGCGCCTCCCTCCTCCTCCTCCCGTGAGATCGGCAAGTACAGTTGTGGTCAAGCATAACCCCAAACACGCCAAGGTCAACTTGCTGAATGTAGCTCAGGCAGAGGACTCGTCAGATGTCATCATGGGTAACTTTCCAGTTAACTCTATTCCCGCAAAAGTTCTTTTTGACACTGGTGCATCGCATTCTTTCATGTCAAGATCATTTGTTTCCAAGCATGACTTCATTTCGCAAATGTTGGGTAAACCTATGGGAGTGGTTTCTCCGGCTAAGTCTATGAGGGCTACTTCAATAGTCCCGGATGTTTCTATCATGCTGGGTGATTTCAAGTTTCTGGCTTCTCCAATGGTTCTTTGTAACTCGGATATTGATCTTATTCTCGGGATGGATTGGCTTTCTAAGCACAAGGCTCAGCTTGATTGTGCAGCCAGGCATATTCAATTGACTCATTCGTCTGAGGATGTAATTGTCTTTGCCGCTAATGACGATACAATCCGCCTGTTTTCTCTCAATGAGAAGGGTGAACTGCATGCCATCTCGCAAATTCCAGTCGTTTGCGAATATCAAGACGTCTTTCCAGAAGAGCTTCCAGGAATGCCTCCGCACCGGCCAGTTGAATTCGTCATCGATCTTGAGCCTGGCACGGAACCGGTTTGCAAGCGTCCTTACAAGCTCGGACCTGAAGAGTTGAAGGAGCTGAAGAAGCAACTCAATATTCAAGAGCGAATGGGCCTCATCCGACCTAGTTCCTCTCCGTGGGGTTGTGGAGTACTTTTTGTGAAGAAGAAGGATGGAACAGACCGACTTTGTGTTAACTACCATCCATTGAGCAAGAAGACTATCAAGAACAAATACCCACTTCCCAACATCAACGAGCTATTCGAACAACTCAAAGGTGCCCAAGTATTCTCCAAGCTTGATCTCTGTATGGGTTATCATCAGATTCGAATCCATGGGCAAGATATTCCCAAGATGGCTTTCAGGAAAAGCTATGGTTCATATGAATACACTGTCATGTCTTTTGGTCTCGTCAACGCTCCTCCGACATTCTCTCGCATGATGAACTTCATCTTCAACGCCTACACCCATGACTTCGTTTTGGTCTATCTCGACGACATTCTGGTCTTTTCGAAGAACAAGGAAGATCACGCCAAGCACTTGCGTTTGGTGCTCGATAAGCTCAGGGAACACCAGTTCTACGCCAAATTCTCAAAGTGCGAGTTTTGGCTCGATGAGGTTCTTTATCTTGGGCATATCATCTCTGCCAAGGGCATTGCGGTGAATCCTGAGAAGGTGTCTGCAATTGTGAATTGGGAACCACCTCAGAACGTGAAGCAACTCTGTAGCTTCCTCGGTCTCGCAAGCTACTGTCAAAGGTTCGTTGAGAACTTTTCTAAGATCGCGAAGCCTCTTTCAAACCTTCTCCAGAAGCACGTCAAGTACGTTTGGTCTCTGGAATGTGACATCGCCTTCAACACTTTGAAAGAGAAATTGGTCACTGCTCCAGTTCTGACTCCTCCTGATGAATCCAAACCGTTCGAGGTCTTCTGCGATGCCTCTCTCCAAGGTCTTGGTGCAGTGTTGATGCAAGAGAAGAAAGTTGTGGCTTATACCTCTCGCCAGTTGAAGCCCAACGAGAAGAACTACCCCACTCATGACCTCGAGTTGGCGGCAGTTGTGCATGCTCTTTTGACTTGGAGACATCTCTTATTGGGAAGAAGAGTGGACATCCTCACTGACCACAAGAGTCTCAAGTACATCTTCACTCAGCCTAATCTCAACCTCAGGCAGACTCGATGGGTCGAAATGATTCAAGAGTATAATCCGAGTATCGAGTATACTCCAGGCAAGGCCAATGTGATTGCTGACGCATTGAGCAGGAAGGCTTATTGCAACAGTCTGATTCTCAAGCCTTATCAACCCGAGCTTTGTGAAGCTTTCCGCAAACTCAATCTGCAAGTTGTTCCTCAAGGTTTCCTCGCCAACCTTCAAGTCTCTCCTACCTTGGAAGACCAGATTCGCGAGGCTCAACTTCTTGATGCTATGGTGAAGAAGGTGAAGATTGGGATTGCCAAGAGTCAACCCAAGTACAAGTGCTACCGCCTTGATGACAAGGATACTCTCTTCTTCGAGGATCGTATTGTTGTGCCCAAAGGTGATCTTCGTAAGGTTATCATGAACGAGGCTCACAATTCACTCCTCTCCATCCACCCTGGGAGCACGAAGATGTATCAGGACCTCAAGCAGGCTTATTGGTGGACTCGAATGAAGCGCGAGATTGCTCAGTTCGTGAATGAGTGTGATGTCTGCAGAAGAGTGAAGGCAGAACACCAAAGGCCAGCTGGTCTCCTCCAACCTCTTGCCATTCCAGAATGGAAGTTTGACCACATTGAGATGGACTTCGTGACTGGGTTTCCAAAGTCCAAGCGTGGCAATGATGCTATATTCGTTGTCATCGACAAACTCACTAAAGTGGCTCACTTTCTGCCTATCAAAGAGTCTATCACTGCAGCTCAATTGGCGGAGCTCTATACCTCTCGGATTGTCTCTCTGCACGGTATTCCACAGGTGATCTCTTCAGACCGTGGCAGCATCTTTACCTCCAAGTTTTGGGATTCTTTTCAGAAGGCCATGGGCACCAACATCCGCTTCAGCACAGCTTTCCATCCTCAAACTAGCGGTCAAGTCGAGCGTGTCAACCAGATTCTTGAAGATATGCTCAGGGCTTGTGTGATCTCCTTCGGCATGAAGTGGGAGGATTGTCTTCCATATGCTGAATTCTCCTACAACAACAGTTTTCAAGCAAGTTCGGGCAAGGCCCCATTCGAAATTCTGTATGGCAGGAAGTGCCGTACCCCTCTCAACTGGTCTGAAACCGGTGAACGTCAACTTCTGGGAAATGACTTAATCACAGAGGCAGAGGAAATGTGCAAAGTCATTCGAGATAACCTCAAAGCAGCGCAATCGCGCCAGAAGAGCTACTATGATAGTAAGCACCGTGATTTGGCTTTCGAGATCGGAGATCATGTTTACCTCCGCGTCTCTCCAATGAAAGGTACTCGTCGCTTCGGTATCAAAGGGAAGCTTGCCCCTAGATACGTGGGACCTTTCAAGATCGTCAGCAAGAGAGGCGATCTCGCCTATCAACTCGAGCTTCCTTCAAACTTTGCAAATGTGCATGACGTGTTCCATGTCTCTCAGCTCCGCAAGTGCTTCAAGACTCCTGAACGCACCGTCAACTTCGAAGACATTGAGCTCCAAGAAGATCTCTCTTATCGTGAGCACCCCGTTGCAATTCTTGAAGAGACTGAACGCAAGACTCGCAATAAGTCAATCAAATTCCTCAAAGTCAAGTGGTCACACCATTCCGACCGTGAAGCCACCTGGGAACGCAAGGATCACCTCCGTTCTGAGTACCCGGCGTTCTTCCAGTCCTAGATCTCGGGACGAGATCCTTTCGTAGTGGTGGAGTGTTGTAAGACCCCGGATATGATTTACCTAATATGTAATCCAACTCTTGCCGTTTCCGGTGCTAAGTTATTTTATTTTCTCGGGTTCGGGTTTTTGTCTCCGTGTGTTGTTGTCGTTGTCATGCATCTCATATCATGTCATCATGTGCATTGCATTTGCATACGTGTTCGTCTCATGCATCCGAGCATTTTCCCCGTTGTCCGTTTTGCATTCCGGTGCTCCATTCTCCTCTGGTGGTCATTTCTACCTTTCTCTCGTGTGTGGGGGTTAAACATTTCCGGATTGGACCGAGACTTGCCAAGCGGCCTTGGTTTACTACCGGTAGACCGCCTGTCAAGTTTCATACCATTTGGACTTCGTTTGATGCTCCAACAGTTAAGCGCGGGACCGAAAAGGCCTTGTGTGTGTTGCAGCCCAACACCCCTCCATTTTGGCCCAAAACTCACCAAAACCCTCTCCATCATCTAGAGCGTTCGATCACGATCGTGTGGCCGAAAACCGCACCTCATTTGGACTCTCCTAGCTCCCTCTATGCCTATAAATACACCCCTCCGAAATTCTCGTTTCCCCTCTCCTGAAACCCTAGACCCACCTCCAATCGCCGCCGCCGGACATTGTCCGCCTCCCCGCCGGCCACTCCGAGAACTCCACGTGGCGCCCGAGGCGCCCACATCGCCGCCGACCGCACCGGCCCGCGCGGCCCAGCCTCTCGGCACCCTCCTCCTCTCGCCGCCCCGCCGCCTCAGCTCCCGCGCCGCCGCCCGGAGACCCGCGCTGACCACCGCTGCCATTGCCGTCGACTCGTCGCGCGCCGCCGCCCGGAGCTTCGGCGCCGCCCGACCCTGCCGCGCCGCCCCATCCTCGCGGCCACCCCCGGATCCGGCGCCCCCAAGCCCTCTCCGGCCTTCTATGTCGTCTCCGGCCACCGCGGCCCTCAACTCCGGCGAAGACTCTGGCGGCCTCGTTTTCCGTGCGGCTGGATCTGCATCTGAGTTACCCCCTCGGTTGACTTTTCTCAGAAAACCCTAATTTTATTGCCATGTTCATCGTGTCGTAACTTTGCATCCGTATATCCGTTTTGGGCATATAGCATATCAAAATGTTCGCCTCAGAGAGTACATCATTTCATATCATTGCATCCTTTTCATTTGAGTCCATCTTGATGCCCGAAATGTTGTTGGAAGAGTGCTATTTGAGTTAAGTGTCAGATCTGCTGCACCAAATAGCTATTTGTCATTTTTTGCCATGATTATTGTGTGCACGATATGCCCATGAGCTCTACATGAGTTTTGTTATATGCTTTGTCATCTTTCCAGAGGTGCTATCCATGTATTTTTGTGATGTGTGTGGTGACTAGCACAAGCTTGCAAAGTGGTGCATTCGTTAATGCTGATTTCAGGGACTTAGCAATTCCACTAAGTCCTTGGACTGTTTATATCAATATGCCATATGTTCATGTTGTTTCCTAGTGATCTGTGCCTCTTTTGAGGATGATCATTAAGGGTGATTTGATAATCTTGTAGTGTTCTATTTATCCATGTCTTTGTTTGCAATTATGGAGCACTCTAGCTTGAGTCAATCAAGCTCTACTTTTGCTATTTCGTGAATTTGGGAAGATTGTCTACTTGTTAGCGATTTTGCCGAGGATGTTGTAGTTGATCCGTGCATGCTATGTTGTTGTTCTTGCCATGTCTAGCTTGTATAATGTGTATTCTTGATGGGTGTATGCTTAGATTGTCATGACTTGCTCTGTAGTGAGTGCATCGAGCTCGTAAACATGCCTACTTGATATCTGATTTGCATGCTCCAGTTTTTCACTAAGTCTGAGATCTGTTTATGTTTTTGCCATGTTCACATGCTTGCAATTGTATTTTCTGATCCCTTTTGGCTCAAGGTAACTAAGGGACTTTTGTTAAGCTCTTTGAGTAGCTCCATGCCGTGCTTTACTTTGCCATGTTCAGTACCTGTAGCATATAGTTTTCATGCTCCAAAGTGTGCTACCTGATCTGAAATTCCAGACAAGTGTTAATTTCACTAAGTCTGAAATCTGTTTACCAATTGCACTTTTGCCATGCTTGTTTGAACCTGTTAATGGATGAATTGGCCGTAGCTCAGTGTTCATCTTTTGTTAAGCATCATGAATGGATCCCTGCCATGTATTTTGTTGCCATGTTTGGGTGCTGTAGCATGTTTAACTTGTTGCATTTAGATGGCTACTTGCTGTTTATCGCAGACCGTTGCCATATTTGAATTGCTTGCCATTTCCAAACCGTGCATCCGATTCCGGTGTTCTTTATATCGATTTCAACCGAAATCACCTCACCTTTCCAGTGGCACACTTGGATTTCCAAGTTGAGGCCAGGTTCATTCATTCCTTGTCAAATCTTGCATATGCATCACATATCGCATCCCGCATAGCATACCATGTTTGCATCATGTTGTTTGAGCTTTGCACGTGGTTGATTGTGTTCTTGTTGCTTGTTTGTCTTGCTTGGGTAGAGCCGGGAGACGAGTTTGCTAACGAGGAGCCCGTTGAGTTTGCTTTCGAGGATCCAGTCAACTCTGACAACTTTGCAGGCAAGATGATCATACCCTCGAAATCACTTCTATCTTTGCTTTGCTAGATGCTCGCTCTTTTGCTATGCCTATGCTACGATGCCTACCACTTGCTTATCATGCCACCCAAATTGCCATGTCAAACCTCTAACCCACCATGTCCTAGCAAACCGTTGATTGGCTATGTTACCGCTTTGCTCAGCCCCTCTTATAGCGTTGCTAGTTGCAGGTGAAAATTGGAGATCGTTCCTTGTTGGAACATTATTTAATTGTTGGGATATCATTATGTTATCTTGTTATCTTAATGTATCTATATACTTGGAAAAGGGTGGAAGGCTCGGCCTCTCACCTAGTGTTTTGTTCCACTCTTGCCGCCCTAGTTTCCGTCATATCGGTGTTATGTTCCCGGATTTTGCGTTCCTTACGCGGTTGGGTAATAATGGGAACCCCTTGATAGTTCGCCCTGAATAAAACTCTTCCAGCAATGCCCAACCTTGGTTTTACCATTTGCCACCAAGCCTCTTTTTCCCTTGGGTTTCCGGAGCACGAGGGTCATCTTATTTAAACCCCCCCGGGCCAGTGCTCCTCTGAGTGTTGGTCCAACCTAGAGCACCGTGCGGGGCTGTCCCTTGGCAACTTGGGTTACGTTGGCTCCCGTACGCTTAGCTTATCCAGTGTGCCCTGAGAACGAGATATGTGCAGCTCCTATCGGGATTTGTCGGCACATTCGGGCGGTGTTGCTGGATTTGTTTTAACTTGTCGAAGTGTCTTGTAGAACCGGGATGCCGAGTCTGATCGGAATGTCTTGGGAGAAGGTTTATCCTTCATTGACCGTGAGAGCTTGTCATGGGCTAAGTTGGGACTCCCCTGCAGGGATTTGAACTTTCGAAAGCCGTGCCCGCGGTTATGGGCAGACTGGAATTTGTTAATGTCCGGTTGTAGATAACTTGAACCTTAACTTAATTAAAATGAATCAACTGTGTGCGTTACCGTGATGGTCTCTTCTCGGCGGAGTCCGGGAAGTGAACACGGTGTTGGAGTAATGTTTGCCGTAGTTGGTTCTCTAGTGATTCGTTCGTGCTTTGCCTTCTCTTCTCGCTCTCTTTTGCGAACAGGTTAGCCACCATATATGCTAGTCGCCTGCTGCAGCTCCACATATTACCTTGCCTTACCTATAAGCTTAAATAGTCTTGATCGCAAGGGTGCGAGATTGCTGAGTCCCTGTGGCTCATAGATTACTTCCAAACCAAATGCAGGGCCTGATGACTCCGTTCCAGATGACGCGCTTGAGCTCAAGTGGGAGTTCGACGAGGACTCACGCCGTTACTATGTGTCTTTCCCCGATGATCAGTAGTGGTGCCCAGTTGGGGCGATCGGGACCGTGTCGCATGTTGGGTTGATCTTTTATTTTGGCACCGTATTCGGGCCATGAGTGATTGGTTGATGTAATGCTATTTATGTACTTTGTTTGACGTGGCGAGTGTAGGCCAACTATGCACCTTCCCCTTTTATTATCTATATTACATGGGATGTTGTGAAGATTGCCTTACTTGCGACATTGCTTTCAATGCGGTTATGCCTCTAAGTCGTGCTTCGACACGTAGGAGATTTAGCCGCATCGAGGGCGTTACAGCGGGTTCCTCCTGCAAGTACTTCATAGAATATTTTGAACACAAAGGTAGTGTCCGGCTCTGCAAAATAAGTTTCCACATATTGCCATAGAGAGAATAATATTTACACAAATCTAATCTGCTGACGTATTCCGTAGTGTGACATCACACCATGGCCATGCTTTTATTCGAACCGTTTTACTGTCCCATCTCAGCGCGTTATGCGAGGCGGTTTCCTTGGCACGTCTTGTTAAAGCAGAGATCATGTCCCCTTATTCCGGGATTCTCATCAATACGGGCGTGGGTAACCCAACCGCTTCTAGGACTCCTAGATTATAGGCAAGTCCAAGCAAACACGGAGAGGACGCTTGATATTCACCCTCTTTATAAAGGGGACAAGGCTCTCATTTTTCCCTCCCGTGCTCAATCGAATCCTTCCCCCACCTCAAGCTCAAACGCCCGAAGTTCAGGTCAGGTGCTCCGAACCTCCAGTCATGTCCGGATCTGGCCTTCAAGGCCAATGGGTGCCTTCCTCCGTCATGGAAGAAGACATCAAAAAGTTGAGGGAGGCCAGATATCTGACCGCCGAAACTCCGCATCGGCTGCCTCCCCGAGGGCAGGCCGTCCCTACCCCCGAACCCAACGAGAACGTCGTGTTCGTCTCCCACTTCCTCCGAGGTCTAGGCCTTCCTCTGGATCCTTTCGTCAGGGGTTTGATGTTTTATTACGGGCTAGACTTCCACGATCTAGCTCTGGACTCCTTTCTTCATATCACGACATTTATCGTCATGTGCGAGGCCTTCCTCCGGGTTACCCCTCACTTTGGCCTATGGCTCAAGACCTTTGAAGTGAAGCCGAAGATGATCGAGGGGCAACATGTAGTGTGTGGAGGTGCCTCAATACGCAAGATGACGGGAGCTCCGTGGCCCAAAGGTTCCATCCCGGAGGTGTCTGAACTATGGCAACATGAGTGGTTCTATATCACGGCTCCTAGAAGCACCAAGTGGGCGGCCGCCCCTGTTTTCCGCTTGGGCCCTCCACCACAACTGATGTCATGGATCAGCAGGGGTCTGAGCTGGGGTCCAGCCAAGGACGTGCCTATACTGCAAAGCCGCATTCGAGATCTCTTCAATGGAGATTTCAGTTTGGTTGCGGTAGCACAAGTTATGCTGGTTCGCCAAGTCCAGCCTTGCAAACGCCAGACCCTTCGCTTGTGGGAGTTCAATCCTGAGGGACCGCGTGTCATTCAAAATTTCCTCGGTTTGACACACGAGGAGATGTACAAGTCATTCTTCGGACCTCAGGTAGAGTGTCCGGAAATCAGCGAGGACGTGGGCCTGAGCAGTACCTGCACCGCCGAACAGGTAAGGAATCTTCCGGCCGAACATATTGTCTCTCATTTGTTACGAATTTATTTCTGAGAGTTCGCTTTTTGATCAGGACTGGCTAGCAAAGGCAAAGTTGATTCGGTGTTCGGCCCCCCTCCCTGAGGGTTTGGAAAATCCGGTCCTAGAAAAGATGCTCCAGATCGCACCTCGCCCGGAGCCCTTGAAGGAAGATACTACGGAGGGCAGTAAGGGCGGACGCGGGCCACCAACGCTGCCTATTCTAACCGAGGGAGCGGGCGTCTCCATGAAGGAAGACGACCAGAAGAGGAAAAGGACCGCGCCCGGGGATTCGGAAGCCAAAGCTTCCAAACGGAGAAGAAGTCTCCCACCGAGGGTCCTACCTCGGGGGGTGCTGTTGCCGCACAAAGTCCGCAGGGGGATCAATTCTTCCGCGAGTCGTAAGTGACCTTGAATACTTTAACAGTACAGATATGCCATCTTTTTCTTCTGAGAAAATAACCACCGCATATATCTTAGCAGTTCGGGCCTTAGCCCCTCTCAAATGAGCTCGTCTTCGGGGGATCTTCTTCCAGAGATGATGAAGAGCGAAACGCCTCCTCCGGATTCCTCCGCTCCAGAAGCGGGCGACCCTGAAGTGTTGTCGCGGAGGGCCTCTCCGAGTCCGGTGAGGTTAGAAGATAATCCCACTGACCCCCAAAGCTCCCAGTGTCCGGCTCCCGAGGAGAGAAGACAAAAGAGTCCGGCACCGTCTAGTGTGCGATCGGATGTTCTGAGGGATTTGGTGGGGCGAGCGGCCATCTCAGATGAACACCATGTGCTGATGAATACGGTGATGGAGAGAATATCATCCGCCGAAAGCGGATTGCATAAAGCTTTTATGAGTCTACTAACAGGCTTTGAGGTACGTAAAAGAATGTATGATAGTCCTGCACATGCTAGGTGTGCCCTGTGTAGATAGTAGCCCCTGAGACTCTGGTTGTCGTCGGAAACGACGATGAACAGAGGATCAAATTCCCAGGTAATAAACATACCGCCTCTATGTGCAGGTGATGGAAGCTTCGGTGGCTAGCCGGACTAGCGAGTTTGCCCATTTAGAACGGCAGTTGGATGCGGCAGACGCCGACATCGAGCTTGTTAACAAAAGGCTTGACGAGGCACAGGGTAAGTGTCTTTATCTGGTAAACGTCACATAAGAAGAGCAGCATAATGCCAGTATCTTTAATATGTTGTGACTGCAGATGGAGCTGCCACTATTGAAGCCTTGCAGGCAGAACTTGCCCGAGCCGGGGAACAAGCCAGGTTGGGTAATGCGGCTGCTTTGAAGGCGGCCGAAGAGTTGCAAGCCGAGAAGGCCGCACATGGCGAAAGCCGAGACAAGATGGCCAAGATGGCCATAGAATTAAAAGCCGCCACCGACCGTTGCCGGGTTCTTGAAAAGGAAAACCAGGCGAAGGCATCGGACCTTGAGAAGGCTGCTGCAACGAGAAAGGACCTCCGCTCTGCTATGAGGGCAAAGAAGGAGGAGTTGCGGGAAGCCGAGGATATTGTAGCTGGGAAATCCTTTATGTTACAGAGGAAGTTCGGAGATCCACGGTATGCCCCCTGGATCGGCTATGGAGCTCGGAGGATGTGTATATGGATTTGGCGGCGAGCGCTGCCGATGCGGCCAAGTACTTCGAGGGTCAGACGGACCGTGGAGTAGACCAGCTATTTTGGAGACAATTCCATACTCTCGAGCATCCACTTTCATTGACTGACCAATTAGCCGAATGGGCCGAACTAAATAGGTTGTCCGGACTCACCATGAGGTCCGTTGTGGGTCAGCTATGGCCGGAGAGATCGAAACCGAACATCTATTTCAGCTTGGTGCAGCAGTTCCTTGACGTGGTGCCGCGCATAAATGCGATGAAGAGGTCGGCGTGCATAGAAGGCGCACAAATGGCCTTTTCCCGTGCTAAAGCATACTAGGCAGAGATGGATGCTACCATTGTTGCAGTGCAGGATTCGGCCATAGGTCGAAGGGCTGCTGAGCACTACTTTGAGGAAGTTCTTGAGGGTGCTCATTTGATAGAGACCCAGTGCTCAAAAAATGTTATGTTTGAGTGATATGTAATCACATTGTAAGCGAAGTGCTTTTATAAATTTTCATAAGGCTACTTTTATACTTTTGCCTGAAAGTATTGTGATGCCTCCTGGGCGGCCGTTTATGTATACATGTGTATAACCTGAAAGATTGCAGTCGTCGGCTTCAACCCCCATGCATATAATGCGGAGGTGTTCGCAGAGACACGCGTTCACACTTAACCCAACGTCTTGGTCCTATTAAGGAGGTGATAGCGGAGCGAGCGAGGCAACCAGACTATAATGCTTTAACACTTTCACTTAGCCATAGGAGTTTGACAGTGGGGCTACTAGATAGCCCCTGGTGGTGCCGCACTCTCCTGATCTCGGGGTGCGTACATGCCCGGCCGGAAAACGGCCCTTCGTTAAGGCGGAGGAATTCTAACATTCCCACAGGTCATCGAGTGGTTGACTAGTCTCACGCTATATCATGACAGTCAGTTTTCGGCTTTCTCTACCGAGGTGCTCGTCTGGATGAACCAGGGCACAATCGCAGTAGTTCTCCTGGTGCTACCTTAGCCGGTAAAGTGGAATGTAAGGCACCAAAACACAGGAGCCGGGCAAACCCAACATTTGACCAAAGACAATGATTCAGAGCTGATGCATATAGGGCCAAACTCGCGATGCCGAACACTCCCCAAGGTATTCGGTCTTTGTGGTATAAACCGGGCCTAAATAATGGCCTTTGTAAGAAGCCCCTTGTCTCCAGGTACGTGCATTGTTCTGGCGTGGCCACATGCCAAGACGTCAGCATCCTTCACAACGGTGGATATGTATCAACAAGAGACAGTAAAAAAGGTTTAGTCAGGGTCTTAATCTAAAAAGAATCCTTTGAGCGGGTCCCTGCTGCACGTCTGCGCCTGTGTCTCCGTTGTGCCGTATCCTGGACGGGTGTAGCACGATGATCGTCTGTAAAAGAGAGGAAGTTAAGTGAAAAAGTTGTCGTGCAAAAAGATAGTTTCTAAAGAAACCATGTATAATTGAAGATGATAAGAAATTGCCACTTGTCTGCGCGCGTTGAGCCCCTTGTATTGACAAATAGGGGTGTGATCACTTATTCGGTGTAAATAGCAGCGCCAGACTCGATCGCTGGTCCGGACGCCTTTAATGTTCGGCTGCCAAGGCAGCCTCACTCTCTTCGGCGCGCAGAGAGCGCTTGATATCTCCGTGCACTGTAATGATGCCACGTGGACCGGGCATCTTGGGTGTGAGGGAGGCGTAGTGTGGTATTGGATTAAAGCGAGCAAAAACTTCGCGTCCGAGTAGTTCTTGATAGCCACTTTGAAACGGAGCGATGTGGAAAGTTAAATGCTCGCGACGGAAGTTATCGGGGGAGCCGAATGTAACTTGTAATGAGAGGGAGCCCGTACAACGAGCCCCTGGGCCTGGCGTTACTCCTTTAAAGGTAGTATTGCTCTGGCGAATTTGTGTTGGGTCTAACCCCATCCCGTGGATTGTATCCTGATATATTAGGTTTAGGCTACTGCCGCCGTCCATCAAGACTTGTGTGAAGTGATGTCCGTCAATTACTGGGTCTAATACCAGGGCAGCCCATCCTGCTTGCCGGATACTTGCTGAGTAATCGTTATGGTCGAAAGTGATCGATTGAGATGACCAGTGGCAGGACTTCGCGGTGACAGGCACTTGGGTATGTTTTCCTGGGAGTGTCGTGTTGTTTTTTTCCCCTGATCACGTGTAACACGTTTACTGTTTTGACTTCTGGTGGAAATTTCTTTTGTTCCACCGTGTCTTGTTTGGGAGGCTCGTCCTCGTCTTCACTTGGTGTATCCTCCCTCTTGTGTACGGCGTTGAGCTTGTCGGACTGCTTGAAGACCCAACATTCTCTGTGGGTATGATTAGCGGGTTTACCAGGGGTACTATGGATCTGGCATACTTGGTCCAGAATTTTGTTGAGATTGGACAGTTCGTCCCTGGTGCCTTTAGGGGGCGGCTTTTGACCTGGCCGAGAGCTTTTGAATCCGACATTTACTGCCGTGCCCTTCGTGCTATCTTCTTTAATCCGGCGATTTCTATTGCTGTTGCGCCGTGATTTCTCGTTTCCATCTCTAACTTCGGATGTACTGGGGTCGCTGGTGCTGCATCTGGCTAGCCAGCTATCCTTACCCGCGCAAAAGAGGGTAATGAGGTTTGTTAATGCAGCCATCGTTCTCGGCTTGTTTTGGCCGAGGTGTCTGGCGAGCCATTCGTCGTGGACGCTATGTTGGAAAGCTGCCAAGGCTTCGGCGTTCGGACAGTCGACAATCTGGTTCTTTTTAGTAAGAAACATGTTCCAAAGCTTTCGGGCTGACTCTCTGGGCTATTGAGTTATATGACTCAAATCGTCCGCATCCGGAGGTCGGACATAAGTCCCTTGAAAATTTGCCCGAAAGGCATCTTCGAGCTCTTCCCAACTTCCAATGGAGCTTTCGGGGAGGCCTTTGAGCCAGTGCTGAGCTGGCCCTTTGAGCTTGAGGGGTAAGTACTTGATGGCATGGAGATCGTCTCCTCGAGCCATATGGATGTGAAGGATGTAGTCCTCAATCCAGACTCCGGGGTCTGTTGTTCCGTCGTATGCCTCTATGTTTACGGGTTTGAATCCCTCTGGAAATTCATGGTCCAGCACCTCATCGGTGAAACACAGGGGGTGTGCGGCACCCCTGTAGCTGGGTGTACCGCGTTGTTCGGATGTTTGTTATGTTGCGTTGTATGCTGGGGCACGCTTGCGTGGTCCATAGATGGATCTTGTTGCACCGTCCTTTGGGTGCGAGCCCTCGCATGGGTTGCGTATTGTATTGTGACTGACGTTGTATGCCGCTCTGTGTTGGTAGAGGGGTCGTCTATCCGACCAGGTTGCTACTTTGATATTTGGTTGTGGAGGTTCTGAGGCCTCCTCATCGAATTCGGGCAGCAGCTTCCGCTTTGGGTAGCTCTTGGAGGGGCGATTGTCGCCGTACCTTGCTGTTGTGCCGAGTATTTTACTCCATCTGAATTGGAGTGTGTCTTGCGCGGCCTGGAGCCTTTGCTTCTGTTTTTTCAGGCTCCTGGCGGTGGCAACAAGCCTTTTACGGGCAGTCTGCTACTCTGGGTGTCTGTCCGGCGTTATGTCGTCTGGGCCATTATCCTTGATAGGATTTGTTTGTTCGGTTTGATTATCCGGATTACCGTTGTCTGGCAGCGGTTCGCCCTGCTCCAGCGCTGGGTCTATGTGATCGCTATTTCTGTCAAGGCGGGATTTGGGGCGGCGCTTGCGTCGCCGCTTTGACTGCTTTTCGAGGGAACAAGCCTTCGGTGCGTCCACCATGTATACGTCATATGACGATGTGGCGTTCCAGGGCCCAATGGGTGCCAGTTCCTCAACGTCTCCTTCATCAGCATCCATACCGTCGATGTCTTCGGAGTCGAAGTCAAGCATGTCGGTTAAGTCGTCGACAGTGGATACAAAGTGGGTGGTGGGTGGGCTTTGAATTTCTTCATCGTCCCAATCCCAACCTTGCTGGCCGTAGTTTGGCCAGGGCTCTCCTGATAAAGAGAGAGACTTCAGTGTCTTCAGGATGTCGCCAAAAGGCGAGTGCTGAAAGATGTCCGCGGCAGTGAACTCCATGATCGGCGCCCAATCGGATTCGATTGGCAGGGGTGCGGAGGGTTCGGAGTCTGAAGAGGAGTCCGGCTCCTTGGAGTCACGAGTCTCACGGAGTACAGGGCTGGTGTTCGGCTCAATCACCGTGGGGATCCAAGCCCCCGAGGCGGCGTCCAACCGCCCATCCTCGATCAGCGCAGTTGGCTCTGAATCAAGGGTAGGAGCCGATGCGGGTGCGGCCTCCAGGGCACTGTTCGGCGGCAGAGCTAGATCATGCTCGTCGGGACAGTGCGGCGCGCTTGGCAGTGGCTCGAATCCGTCGAAGATCAAGTCCCCGCGGATGTCTGCCGTGTAGTTTAAACTTCCGAATCTGACCTGTCGGCCAGGGGCGTAGCTTTCGATCTGCTCCAGATGGCCAAGTGAATTGGCCTGTAGTGCGAAGCCGCCGAAGACGAAGATCTGTCCGGGGAGGAAGGTCTCACCCTGGACTGCATCGCTGTTGAAGATCGTCGGAGCCATCAAGCCTGACGGCGACGACACAGAGGAACTCTCAATGAAAGCACCAATGTCGGTGTCAAAACCGGCGGATCTCAGGTAGGGGGTCCCGAACTGTGCGTCTAGGCTGGATGGTAACAGGAGGCAAGGGACACGAAGCTTTACCCAGGTTCGGGCCCTCTCGATGGAGGTAAAACCCTACGTCCTGCTTGATTAATATTGATGATATGGGTAGTACAAGAGCAGATCTACCACGAGATCAGAGAGGCTAAACCCTAGAAGCTAGCCTATGGTATGATTGTTGATGTGTATGTTGTCCTACGGACTAAAACCCTCCTGTTTATATAGACACCGGATAGGGTTAGGGTTACACAGAGTCGGTTACAATGGTAGGAGATCTAAATATCCGCATCGCCAAGCTTGCCTTCCACGCCAAGGAAAGTCCCTCCCGGACACGGGACGAAGTCTTCAATATTGTATCTTCATAGTCCAGGAGTCCGGCTGAAGGTATAGTCCGGCTATCCGAACACCCCCTAATCTAGGACTCCCTCAGCTGCAATTGATCTATCCTTCCTAGTGCTGATCATCTCCCATTGCTCGTCTCGGCGCCCACATATCTGGTAGATAGTGTCCTTACGATCCTTGTGATATACTTCTCCAATGCGTCCCATGGTGATGTGAGCTGCCATACTCTTTCCAAAACTCCAGGTTGGTGCGTCGAAGGAAAATTCTATAGGTTTAGTGACTGGCGTGAAGGTCCTTCCTGGAACTTGAACTTGAATCATCCATCGCTCCTCTTCTGGTAAAGTAGCGTTGTATGTCCCGGTGAAGCTTGGTATTCCAATGTTCAAGTACCTAGTGACTTCCTTCAAGTGTCGTCCAAAAGGTGATTCTTCCTCCGGTTGTGCAAACTTGTTCTTCATCTCCGCCATCCTAAAGAGTAGAAAATGGAGAGGAGTCAGAAATGAGTAGAGAAGAGTGACCTATGATTTTATCTTAGTGGTCGTGTCCTACACTCAGCGTGTGCTCTGATACCATCTTTTTAGCGACCCGACCTCAAACAGTAAAGTCTCTGTGCTTCAGTGTCATCCCTGGATCGGTAATGCTGACACGCATAGTACTCGAAGGATTTATAACAGAGTAGCAATCACACACTTATTACATCGGATGTCTCAAAAGAGATCTTATTACAATAAATATGGCTTAAGGCCATCTAATATGATAACAGCGGAAGGCTTGGAAGATAAAGTGAGTCCATCAACTCCAACGGCATAGCTGAGCTGCACGGCAACGACCTAACGAACCTTACTCCTCGTCTGAAAAGTCTGCAACATAATACGTTGCAGCCCGAAAATGGGTCAGCACATGGAATATGCTGGTAAAGTAACACAGTAGAGCAAGAACAGAATAATGCTATCACTACATGCATATTTGGCTGGTGGAAAGCTCTATGGTTACAGTTTTGCGAAAAGCAAATTTTTCCCTACAACAAAGGAATAGATTTTAAATTTACTATCATGGTAGTTGAAAAATCATTGAGAAGGTTCCTCCAACTCAATCCCAATTAAAGTGATTGACAACCCAACAATATTAATTAAGAGTGATGAGATACTTAAGATACTCCAAGTACTAGATACTCAAGATTGTCCATAACCGGGGACACGGCTAACCATGATTAGTTTGTACACTCTGCAGAGGTTTGCACACTATTCCCCACAAGACTCGATCGCCTCCGTTGGATTTCTCGCACTACATGGTGTTTGAGAAACGGATGACCAAGACACAGTCTTTCAGAAACATTAACTCTCTACTCCGGGTAGACCATACCAAACCTACAAACCCACTACCTACTGATCTACCTCTTCAAGAGCTTCTTGTAACTTACTCAACTATGCTAGAGCCCATAATAGCTTGTGGCCGCACACGGAAGTTTCTAGCATGAATCATCTCAGTTCCCTTTGAGCCTGGGTGGAGGTCCATAGGAAGATCACACGGGTACTCCAGGATTTCCAAAAATACAGGCAACACTGGGTACTCCAGGTGCCTCAATCCACCCAGATGTGTATTTAAGTTGCCACCTTAAGTTAAACCATTAATTATCAATCTCACATCTGTCATGGATTTCACTCACCCAAACCACGTCTACGAGCATAGCATAGAAGTATAAGCAACGCGTAGAAGTTACTCCCAAGGGTTTGAATGTAACAGGGCAATAGGTTCTACCGCATCAACTACTTCCCAACCCACAAGTTAATGACATCCTAATCATGCAATGTCTGAGGATTGGAACTAATGCATAAAAACTAGGTGATAAAGGGATATGATCAAATTGTTACTTGCCTTGTTGACGATCCGCGTAACCTAGAGACGCCAAATAACACGCTTCGCACTCCGGGAATTCTATCGCAAACAAACAATAGCATACATAAGCAACAATCAAAGAAGCACGGGTAAAACTCAAATAAGAAGATCTAACCGGAAAGTTCAACTTAAGAACTCCGGTTTGCAAAAAGAATCAAATCAAATTGAGCAACGAAACTCAAACGGCGAAGGAAACAAGATCCGTTTACTAATCTAAACTAAGGTCAAATTTTATAGTACCAAGTTGGTTAAGCGGAAAGAGGGTCTCGAGACGAAGATCTAGGCACTTGAATCGCCTGATTCCGCCTAATGAGCGAAAAGATAAACAGAAACGAAAATCGGATCAGAAATCACGATCGAGAATAATCGCAGAAAAAAATCCGATAAAAGAAAACTGACGAACAGGCTAACGAACGAGCGTTCGTTATCTGTAACTAACGAGCGAAAACCGTTCCTTGAAACGAACGTACGGATGGACGTCTGCTAAGTTGAAAAACCAGGGGAAACCGGTGAACCGATCTAAAAAACGAATTAGGGTTTTCTAAAAAACCCGAAACGGTTTCTAAAAAAACCGGTCGGCGGCGGATCGGCGCGGTACCTTCGGTGAGGCGGGCTCGGGCGGCGGGCTTGCGGAGCGGCGGGGTGGCTCGGCGGCGCGGGGTGGCGAAGCGGCGGCGGCGCGGCTCGGGGCTGGGCTCGGCGGCGGGGCTAGCGGCTTGCAGTGGTGGTGGCTAGGAGCGGGGCGGCGACTATATAAAGGGGGCGGGGGCGGCGGCTTGCTTGGGCGGGGGGGCGCCCGGGGAGGAGTCCGGCTCGGACGGCATCCGTGCCGCGCACGGCGGCGCACGCAAGGGAGGCGACGGCGCGGGGTTGGGTCGGCCTGGCTCGGCTGATCTTCGGCTCGGTCGCGCTCTGGAAGTTTTTTTAAATAATAATTCCGCCAAACAGAAAATAAATCCTAGAAAATAAAATAAAAATCTAAAAATGCCAAAACAAATTTTCACCATCTAAATAAAATATTTAGGACGAGATGAATATTTTCTTGCCCTAAAATGCAATTTTGAAAACGTGCAATTTTTCTAATGCAAGTAAAATCTAATAAATGATTTTAATATTCTTTTCTCCAATATTTCAGTTATTTTGGAGAAGTCATATTATCTCCTCTCATATATTTTAATATGAAATACTTTTCGGAGAGAAAACAATTAAAAACAAAAATACTCGTTTCATTATTTGATAAAAATCAAATATGAAAACCGGGAAAATCCCCAACTCTCTCCGAGGGTCCTTGAGTTGCTTAGGATTTCGAGGATTGCGGAACGAAAATGCAATAAAATATGATATGCAAGATTGACCTATGTATAACATTCCAAATTGAAAATTTGGGATGTTACAATCATCCTTGCTGTACACACCTTTTGAGAGAGCCATACATGATTTCGAATTTGTTAGAATACTCTATGTGCTTCGCTTATATCTTTTGAGTTATATAATTTTGCTCTAGTGCTTCACTTATATCTTTTAGAGCACGGTGATGGATTTGTTTTATAGAAACTATTGATCTCTCATGCTTCACTTAGATTATTTTGAGAGTCTTAATAGCATGGTAATTTGCTTAAAATCCTAATATGCTTGGTATGCAAGATTAATAATAAAAACTTTCTTATGAGTGTGTTGAATACTAAGAGAAGTTTGATGCTTGATGATTGTTTTGAGACATGGAGGTAATAATATCAAAGTCGTGCTAGTTGAGTAGTTTTTAAATTGAGAAATACTTGTGTTGAGGTTTGCAAGTCCCGTGGCATGCACATATGGTAAATGTTATGCAACAAATTTGAAACATGAAGTGTTATTTGATTGTCTTCCTTATGAGTGGCGGTCGGGGACGAGCGATGGTCTTCTCCTACCAATCTATCCCCCTAGGAGCATGCGCGTAGTACAGAGGTTTTTGATGACTTGTAGATTTTTGCAATAAGTATGTGAGTTCTTTATGACCAATGTTGAGTCCATGGATTATATGCACTCTCACCCTTCCATCCTTGCTAGCCTCTTCGGTACCATGCATTGCCCTTTCTCACATTGAGAGTTGGCGCAAACTTCGCCGGTGCATCCAAACCCTGTGATATGATAAGCTCTTTCACACATAAACCTCCTTATATCTTCCTCAAAACAGCCACCATACCTACCTATTATGGCATTTCCATAGCATTCCGATATATATTGCCATGCAACTTTCCATCATTCCGTTCATCATGACACATTCATCATTGTCATATTGCTTAGCATGGTCATGTAGTTGACATAGTACTTGGGGCAAAGCCACCATTCATAATTCTTTCATACATGTCAGTCTTGGTCCATTGCATATCCCGGTACACCACCGGAGGCATTCATATAGAGTCATCTTTGTTCTAGTATCGAGTTGTAATCATTGAGTTGTAAATAAATAGAAGTGTGATGATCATAATTTTCTAGAGCATTGTCCCAAGTGAGGAATAAAAAAAGAGAAGGCCCAAAAAAAGAGAAAGTCCATAAAAAAGGCCCAAAAATGAGAGAAAAGAGAGAAGAGACAATGTTACTATCCTTTTCCACACTTGTGCTTCAAAGTAGCACCATGATTTTCATAGTAGAGAGTCTCCCATGTTATCATTTTCATATACTAGTGGGAATTTTTCATTATAGAACTTGGCTTGTATATTCCAATAATGGGCCTCCTCAAGTGCCCTAGGTCTTCGTGAGCAAGCAAGTCTGATGCACACCCACTAGTTTCTTTTGTTGAGCTTTCATACATTTATAACTCTAGTGCATCTGTTGCATGGCAATCCCTACTCCTTGCATTAACATCAATCGGTGGGCATCTCCATAGCCCATTGATTAGCCTCATTGATGTGAGACTTCCTCCTTTTTTGTCTTCTCGACATAACCCCCCTCAATATATTATATTCCACCTATAGTGTTATGTCCATGGCTCGCGCTCATATATTGCATGAAAGTTTATAGGTTTGAGATTACTAAAGTATGAAACAATTGCTTGGCTTGTCATCGGGGTTGTGCATGATGATAGCATTCTTGTGTGACGAAAATGAAACATGACTAAACCATATGATTTTGTAGGGATGAACTTTCTTTGGCCATGTTATTTTGAGAAGACATAATTGCTTAGTTAGCATGCTTGAAGTATTATCATTTTTATGTCAATATGAACTTTTGTCTTGAATCTTTCGGATCTGAATATTCATACCACAATTAAGAATAATTACATTAAAATTATGCCAAGTAGCACTCCGCATCAAAAATTCTGTTTTTTATCATTTACCTACTCGAGGATGAGTAGGAGTTAAGCTTGGGGATGCTTGATACATCTCCAACGTATCTATAATTTTTTATTGCTCCATGCTATATTATCTACTGTTTTGGACATTATTGGGATTTATTATCCACTTTTATATTATTTTTGGGACTAACCTATTAACCGGAGGCCCAGCCCAGAATTGCTGTTTTTTGCCTGTTTTAGGATTTCGAAGAAAAGGAATATCAAACGGAGTCCAAACGGAATGAAACCTTCGGGAACGTGATTTTATCTTCGAATACAACTCAGGAGACTTGGACCCTACGTCAAGACACATAACAGGAGGCCACGAGGTAGGGGGGCGCGCCTACCCCCCCCCAGGCGCGCCCTTCACCCTCATGGGACCCCTGTTGCTCCACCGACGTACTTCTTCCTCCTATATATACCCACGTACCCCCAAACGATCAGATACAGAGCCAAAACCCTAATTCCACCGCCATAACTTTCTCTATCCACGAGATCCCATCTTGGGGCCTGTTCCGGAGCTCCGTCGGAGGGGGCATCGATCACGGAGGGCTTCTTCATCAACACCATAGCCCCTCCGATGAAGTGTGAGTAGTTTACTTCAGACCTTCGGGTCCATAGTTAGTACCTAGATGGCTTGTTCTCTCTTTTTGGATCTCAATACAATGTTCTCCCCCTCTCTTGTGGAGATCTATTCGATGTAATCTTCTTTTTGCGGTGTGTTTGTTGAGACCGATGAATTGTGGGTTTATGATCAAGTCTATCTATGAATAATATTTGAATCTTCTCTGAATTCTTTTATGTATGATTGGTTATCTTTGCAAGTCTCTTCGAATTATCAGTTTGGTTTGGCCCACTAGATTGATCTTTCTTGCAATGGGAGAAGTGCTTAGCTTTGGGTTCAATCTTGTGGTGTCCTTTCCCGGTGACAGTAAGGGCAGCGAGGCACGTATTGTATTGTATTGTTGCCATCGAGGATAACAAGATGGGGTTTTCTTCATATTGCATGAGTCCATCCCTCTACATCATGTCATCTTGCTTAAGGCATTACTCTGTTTTTAACTTAATACTCTAGATGCATGTTGGATAGCGATCGATGAGTGGAGTAATAGTAGTAGATGCAGGCAGGAGTCAGTCTACTTGTCTCGGATGTGATGCCTATATACATGATCATACCTAGATATTCTCATAACTATGCTCAATTCTGTCAATTGCTCAACAGCAATTTGTTCACCCACCGTAGAATACTTATGCTCTCGAGAGAAGCCACTAGTGAAACCTATGGCCCCCGGGTCTATCTTTATCATATCAATCTCCTACTACTTAGTTATTTACTTTGTTATTTACTTTGCCTTTACTTTACTTTGCATCTTTATCATAAAAATACCAAAAATATTATCTTATCATATCTATCAGATCTCACTCTCGTAAGTGGCCCTATAGGGATTGACAACCCCTATTTGCGTTGGTTGCGAGGATTTATTTGTTTTGTGCAGGTGCGAGGGACTCACGCGTAGCCTCCTACTGGATTGATACCTTGGTTCTCAAAAACTGAGGGAAATACTTACGCTACTTTGTTGCATCATCCCTTCCTCTTTGGGGAAAACCAACGCAGTGCTAAAAGAGGTAGCAATGATTCTAACACCCATGGAGTCTTGGTGTTGATCATGTTTTGCTCGTGAGAGAGGCTTAGTCAAAGGGTCTGCAACATTCAAATCCATTTGTATCTTGCAAATCTCTATGTCTCCCTCCTTGACTTGATCGCGGATGGAATTGAAGCGTCTCTTGATGTTCTTGGTTCTCTTGTGAAATCTGGATTCATTTGCCAAGGCAATTGCACCAGTATTGTCACAAAAGATTTTCATTGGACCCGATGCACTAGGTATGACACCTAGATAGGATATGAACACCTTCATTTGCTACTTCTGAAGCAGCTATGTACTCCGCTTCACATGTAGATCCCGCCATGATGCTCTGCTTGGAACTACACCAACTGATAGATCCACCATTTAATAAAAATACGTATCCGGTTTGTGACTTAGAGTCATCCGGATCAGTGTCAAAGCTTGCATCGACGTAACCGTTTACGACGAGCTCTTTGTTACCTCCATAAACGAGAAACATATCCTTAGTCCTTTTCAGGTATTTCAGGATGTTCTTGACCGCTGTCCAGTGATCCACTCCTGGATTACTTTGGTACCTCCCTGCCAAACTAATAGCAAGGCACACATCAGGTCTGGTACACAACATTGCATACATGATAGAACCTATGGCTAAATCATAGGGAATGACTTTCATTTCCTCTCTTATCTTTTGCAGTGGTCGGGCATTGAGTCTGACTCAACTTCACACCTTGTAACACAGGCAAGAACCCTTTCTTTGCTTGATCCATTTTGAACTTATTCAAAACTTTATCAAGGTATGTGCTTTGTGAAAGTCCAATTAAGCGTCTTGATCTATCTCTATAGATCTTGATGCCCAATATATAGCAGCTTCACCGAGTTATTTCATTAAAAAATTCTTATTCAAGTATCCCTTTATGCTATTCAGAAATTCAGTATCATTTCCGATCAGCAATATGTCATCCACATATAATATCAGAAATGCTAGAGAGCTCCCTCTCACTTTCTTGTAAATACAGGCTTCTCCAAAAGTCTGTATAAAACCATATGCTTTGATCACACTATGCAAAGCGTATATTCTAACTCTGAGAGGCTTGCACCAGTCCATAAATAGATCGCTGGAGCTTGCACACTTTGTTAGCACCTTTTGGATTGACAAAACCTTCTGGTTGCATCATATACAACTCTTCTTTAAGATATCCATTAAGGAATGCAGTTTTGACATCCATTTGCCAAATTTCATAATCATAAAATGCGGCAATTGCTAACATGATTCGGATGGACTTAAGCATCGCTACGGGTGAGGAAGTCTCATCGTAGTCAACTCCTTGAACTTGTCGAAAACCTTTTGCAACAAGTCAAGCTTTGTAGACAGTAATATTACCATCACCGTCAGTCTTCTTCTTGAAGATCCATTTATTCTCTATTGCCTACTGATCAACGGGCAAGTCAACCAAAGTCCACACTTTGTTCTCGTACATGGATCCCATCTCAGATTTCATGGCCTCAAGCCATTTTGCGGAATCTGGGCTCATCATCGCTGACTCATAGTTCATAGGTTCGTCATGGTCAAGTAACATGACCTCCAGAAAAGGATTACCGTACCACTCTGGTGCGGGTCTTACTCTAGTTGACCTACAAGGTTCGATAGTATCTTGATCAGAAGTTTCATGATCATCATCATTAGCTTCCTCACTTACTGATGTAGGAATCACTGGAACTGATTTCAGTGATGAAATACTTTCCAATAAGGGAGCAGGTACAATTACCTCATCAAGTTCTACTTTCTTCCCACTCACTTCTTTCGAGAGAAACTCCTTCTCTAGAAAGGATCCATTTTTAGCAACAAATATCTTGCCTTAGGATCTGTGATAGAAGGTGTACCCAACAGTCTCTTTTGGGTATCCTATGAAGACACATTTCTCCGATTTGGGTTTGAGCTTATCAGGTTGAAGTTTTTTCACATAAGCATCGCAGCCCCAAACTTTAAGAAACGACAACTTGGGTTTCTTGCCAAACCACAGTTCATAAGGTGTCATCTCAACAGATTTTGATGGTACCCTATTCAACGTGAATGCAGCAGTCTCTAAAGCATAACCCCAAAACGATAGCGGTAAATTAGTGAGAGACATCATAGATCGTACCATATCTAATAAAGTGCGGTTACGATGTTCGGACACACCATTACGCTGTGGTGTTCTAGGTGGCGTGATTTGCAAAACTATTCCACATTGTTTCAAATGAAGACCAAACTCATAACTCAAATATTCACCTCCACGATCAGATCGTAGAAACTTAATTTTCTTGTTACGATGATTTTCCACTTCACTCTAAAATTCTTTGAACTTTTCAAATGTTTCAGACTTATGTTTCATTAAGTAGATATACCCATATCTGCTCAAATCATCTGTGAAGGTGAGAAAATAATGATACCCGCCACGAGCCTCAATATTCATCGGACAACATACATCAGTATGCATGATTTCCAACAAGTCTATTTCTCGCTCCATTGTTCCGGAGAACGGAATCTTAGTCACCTTGCCCACGAGGCATGGTTCGCAAGCATCAAGCGATTCATAATCAAGTGATTCCAAAATCCCATCAGCATGGAGTTTCTTCACGCGCTTTACACCAATATGACCTAAATGGCAGTGCCACAAATAAGTTGCACTATCATTATTTAACTTATATCTTTTGGCTTCAATACTATGAATATGTGTATCACTGCTATCAAGATTTAGTAAAAACAGACCACTCATCAAGGGTGCATGACCATAAACGATATTATTCATATAAATAGAACAACCATTATTCTCTAATTTAAATGAATAACCGTCTGGCATCAAACAAGATCCAGATATAATGTTCATGCTCAACGTTGGCACCAAATAACAATTATTTAGGTCTAAAACTAATCCCAAAGGTAGATGTAGAGGTAGCGTGCCGACGGTGATCACATCGGCTTTGGAACCATTTCCCACACGCATCGTCACCTCGTCCTTAGCCAATCTTCGCTTAATTTGTAGCCCCTATTTCGAGTTGCAAATATTAGCAACAGAACCAGTATCAAATACCCAGGTGCTACTGCGAGCATTAGTATGGTACACATCAATAGCATTTGTATCAAATATACCTTTCACTTTGCCATCCTTCTTCTCCGCCAAATTCTTGGGGTTGTTCCGCTTGCAGTGACCAGTCCCTTTGTAGTAGAAGCACTCAGTCTCAGGCTTAGGTCCAGACTTGAGCTTCTTCACTTGAGCAGCAACTTGCTTGCTGTTCTTCTTGGAGTTCCCCTTCTTCCCTTTACCCTTTTTCTTGAAACTGGTGGTCTTGTTGACCATCAACACTTGATGCTCCTTCTTGATTTCTACCTCCGCAACCTTTAGCATTGCGAAGAGCACGGGAATAATCTTATCCAGCCCTTGCGTATTATAGTTCATCTTGAAGCTCTTGTAGCTTGGTTGCAGTGATTGAAGAACTCTGTCAATGACACTATCATTAGGAAGATTAACTCCCAGCTGAGTCAAGTGGTTGTGGTACGCAGACATTCTGAGTATATGTTCATTGACAGAACTATTCTCCTCCATTTTGCAGATGTAGAATTTATTGGAGACTTCATATCTCTCAATTTGGGCATTTGCTTGAAATATTAACTTCAATTCCTGGAACATCTCATATGCTCCATGATGTTCAAAACATCGCTGAAGTCTCGGTTCTAAGCCGTAAAGCATGGCACACTGAACTATCGAGTAGTCATCAGCTTTGCTCTGCCAGGTGTTGACAACGTCTGGCGTTGCTCCTGCAGTGGGTTTGTCACCTAGCGGTGCTTCCAGGATGTAATTCTTCTGTGCAGCAATTAGGATGATCCTCAAGTTACAGACCCAGTCCGTGTAATTTCTACCATCATCTTTCAACTTAGCTTTCTCTAGGAACGCATTAAAATTCAACGGGACAACAACACGGGCCATTTATCTACAACAACATAGACATGCAAAATACTATCAGGTACTAAGTTCATGATAAATTAAAGTTCAATTAATCAAATTACTTAAGAACTCCCACTTAGATAGACATCTTTCTAATCATCTAAGTGGTCACGTGATCCATAACAACTAAACCATGTCCGATCATCACGTGAGATGGAGTAGTTTTCAATGGTGAACATCATTATGTTGATCATATCTACTATATGATTCACGCTCGACCTTTTGGTCTTAGTTTTCCGAAGCTAAATCAGCATATGCTAGGCTCATCAAGTTTAATCCGAGTATTCTGCGTGTGCAAAACTGGCTAGCACCCGTTGTATGTGAACGTAGAGCTTATCACACCCGATCATAACGTGGTGTCTCGGCACGACGAACTGTAGCAACAGTGCATACTCAGGGGGAACACTTATACCTTGAAATTTAGTGAGAGATCATCTTATAATGCTACTGCCGAACTAAGCAAAATCAGATGCATAAAGGATAAACATCACATGCAAACAATATAAGTGATATGATATGGCCATCATCATCTTGTGCCTTTGATCTCCATCTCCAAAGCACCGTCATGATCACCATCGTCACCGTCTTGACACCTTGATCTCCAACGAAGCATCATTGTCGTGTCGCCAACTATTGCTTCTACGACTATCGCTACCGCTTAGTGATAAAGTAAATAAATTACATGGCGATTGCATTTCATACAATAAAGCGACAACCATATGGCTCCTGCCAATTGCCGATAACTCCGTTACAAAACATGATCATCTCATACAATAAAATTTAGCATCATGTCTTGACCATATCACATCACAACATGCCCTGCAAAAACAAGTTAGACGTCCTCTACTTTGTTGTTGCAAGTTTTATGTGGCTGCTATGGGCTGGGCAAGAACCGTTCTTACCTACGCATCAAAAACCACAACGCGGTATAGTGATTGCGTTTTGATCTTCAGAAAGAACCCTGTTCATTGAATCAGATTCAACTAAAGTTGGAGAAACTGACACCCACCAGCCACCTATGTGCGAAGCACGTCGGTTGAACCAGTCTCGTGTAAGCGTACACGTAATGTCGGTCTGAGCCGCTTCATCGAACAATACCGCTGAATCAAGAATCAACTAGTGACGGCAAGAAATATGTATATACCTACGCCCACAACTCCTTTGTGTTCTACTCGTGCATATAACATCTACGCATAGACCTGGCTCGGATGCCACTGTTGGGGAACGCAGTAATTTCAAAATTTTCCTATGCACACGCAAGATCTATCATGGTGATGCATAGCAACGAGAGGGGAAGAGTGTTGTCCACGTACCCTCGTAGACCGTAAGCGGAAGCGTTATGACAACGCGGTTGTTGTAGTCAAATGTCTTCATGATCCGACCGATCCCAGCACCGAAAGTACGGCACCTCCGCAATCTGCACACGTTCGGCTCGGTGACGTCCCACGAACTCTTGATCCAGCTGAGTGTCGAGGGAGAGCTTCGTCAGCACGACGGCGTGATGACGGTGATGATGAAGCTACCGGAACAGGGCTTCACCTAAGCACTGCAACGATATGACCGAGGTGGATTATGGTGGAGGGGGGCACCGCACACGGCTAATACAATTGTCAACTTGTGTGTCTATGGGGTGCCCCCCTCCCCGTATATAAAGGATTGGAGGAGGGGGGAGGGCCGGCCCTCTATGGCGCGCCCTGGAGTAGTCCTACTCCCACCGGGAGTAGGATTGTCCCTCCTTCCCTAGTTGGACTAGGAGAGGAAGGAAGGGGGAGGAAGGAGGAAGGAAAGGGGGGGCCGGCCCCCCACCCAATTCAGATTGGGCTTGGGGGGCATGCCCCCACCTTGGATTCCTTCTCCTCTCTCCCACTAAGGCTCAATAAGGCCCATATACTTCCCGGGGGGTTCCGGTAACCTCCCGGTACTCCGGTATATTCCCGAACTCACCCGGAACCATTCCGATGTCCAAACCTAGGCTTCCAATATATTGATCTTTATGTCTCGACCATTTCGAGACTCCTCGTAATGCCCGTGATCACATCCGAGACACTGAACAACCTTTGGTACATCAAAACACATAAACTCATAATACTGGTCGTCACCAAACGTTAAGCGTGCGGACCCTACGGGTTCGAGAACTATGTAGACATGACCGAGACTCATCTCCAGTCAATAACCAATAGTGATACCTAGATTCTCATATTGTTTCCTGCATATTCTACGAAGAAATTTATTGGTCAAACCGCATAACAACATATGTTGTTCCCTTTGTCATCGGTATGTTACTTGTCCGAGATTCGATCGTCAGTATCTTTATACCTAGTTCAATATCGTTACCGGCAAGTCTCTTTACTCATTCCGTAATGCAACATCCCGTAACTAATTCATTAGTCACATTGCTTGCAAGGCTTATAGTGATGTGCATTACCGAAAGGGCCCAGAGATACCTCTCCGATACACGGAGTGACAAATCCTAATCTCGATCTATGCCAACTCAACAAACACCATCGGAGACACCTGTAGGGCATCTTTATAGTCACCCAGTTACGTTGTGACGTTTGATAGCACACTAAGTGTTCCTCCGGTATTCGGGAGTTGCATAATCTTATAGTCATAGGAACATGTATAAGTTATGGAGAAAGCAATAGCAGTAAACTAAACCATCATTCTCTAATGATGTGACCCCGTTCATCAAATGACAACTCTTTGTCCATGGCTAGGAAACTTAACCATCTTTGATTAACGACCTAGTCAAGTAGAGGCATACTAGTGACACTATGTTTGTATATGTATTCACACATGTACTAAGTTTCCGGTTAGTACAATTCTAGCATGAATAATAAACATTTATCATGATATAAGGAAGTATAAATAACAACTTTATTATTGCCTCTAGGGCATATTTCCTTCAATATTAAGGCCTCCTTTAAATAGAGAACCAGAGCAAAGCATTAACACACAGTGAATACATGAACTCCTCAAACTACGGTTGTTGTCACTTCGGGGTTGCCGGATCATAACACGTAGTAGGTGACTATAACTTGCTAGATCGGATCTAGAACATGGATTTAATGATGGTAACATAAACGGTTCAGACCTGAAATCATGGCACCAGGGCCCAAAGTGACAAGCATTAAGCACAACAAAGTCATATCAACATCAATCTAAGAACATAGTGGAAACTAGGGATTAGGC
This sequence comes from Triticum aestivum, assembly GCF_018294505.1. NCBI lineage: Eukaryota > Viridiplantae > Streptophyta > Magnoliopsida > Poales > Poaceae > Triticum > Triticum aestivum. Next base: position 278,746,161 of record NC_057806.1, read on the forward strand.
CCTAACAAAACTAACTCGATTACATGATGAATCTCATCCAACTCCTCACCGACCAATGAGCCTAGTAAGGAATTACTAGCTCCCGGTGGGGAGCATCATGAAATTGGTGATGGAGAAGGGTTAGTGATGATGAAGAACGAAGATCCCCCTCTCTGGAGCCCCAAACGGACTCCAGATCTGGCCTCCCGGTGAAGAACAGGAGGTGATGGCGGCTCCATCTCGTGGATCGCGATAATTCTTTCTCCCTGATTTTTTTTGAAAAATAGGATTTTATAGCATCGGTTTTAGGGACTGTGGGGCCACCAGGTGGGGACAACCCACCTGGGCGTGCCAGGAGACGGGACGCACCCTGGTGGGTGTGCCACCCAGGTGCCCCTCTCCGATAGGTCTTGCTCCAGAAATTCTTGTTTATTGTATAAAAATTCCTCGCTAAGTTTCGCTCCATTCCAAGAACTTTTATTTTTGCACAAAAACAACACCATAGTAGTTCTGCTGAAACAGCGTTAGTCTGGAGTTAGTCTCATTCAAATCATGCAAATTAGAGTCCACAACAAGAGGAAAAGCTTGAGGAAAAGTAGATACGTTGGAGACGTATCAACTCCCCCAAGCTTAAACCTTTGCTTTCCTCAGCATTCGTATAAACTGAAAGTGAAAAGAAAAACTTTTACGAACTCTTTTGCTCTTGTTTGCATAAATAAGCTTAAATAGCACCCAGGTTTTCAGCCAACATTATAACTAACCATGTCGACAATAACTCTTAAAGAATATATAACTCATATCAATGACATAATCAGCTAGTGAGCAATAATAAGATATCTCAAACGGCAACACATTGTCAAAACAACCATGATATAATATGACAATAGTAGTATCTCGCTAGCCCTTTCTGAGACCGTAAAACATAAATGCAGAGCACCTCCAAAGTTCAAGCAGCGACTAAACATTGTAATTCATAGTAGAAAAGATCCTGTCATGATGCACCCAACATTAGCTACACACAATGCATAAATCATGACAACAATGCTCTCAGGTTCTGGCGCTTGTTTTAGAAGGTGATGACACAACATAAAAGTAAATAGATAGTCCCTTCACAGAGGGAAGAAGTGATTTGCAGAGGTGCTAGAGCTCAAGTTTATTAAAATAGAGGTAAATGATATGTTGAGACATACACCCTTCTCATTTACTTCACGACTATCAGTTATCAATATCTTCCATGCTAAGCACGCTAGTGGTGGTTCCCCAAGCGATAAAAGTAAGGTTTTGACTCCATTGGGAGTTTTTGTTTGATTATTTGTAAGTTTTTCTGTTTGCAGTTTGGGACTGGGCATCCCTATTACCGCCCTCTTCTCATGCAATGGCGAGTGAATAAACTCTTGACCTGAGAATAACCCGCTTAGCATGGAAGATACTGACCACCTCCTGTCGTTCCATGAACGATCCAGGTGCACAAAAGGATTTTTTTAGAAGTTTTTAGAGGTGGCACATGCAAATTTACTTAGGACGGCAGGGTAATACCGTATATAGGTAGGTATGGTGGACTCATCTGGAATAACTTTGGGTTCAAGGTTTTTGATGTACAAGCAGAATCCCCGCTTAGTACAGGCGAAGGCTAGCAATTTGGATTGAGAAGCGGCCAGCTAGAGAGCAACAACGATCATAACCATGCATTATGCGTAAGTAACATTGAACACTAGCATGAGTAGGATATGAACACCATGAACATAAACATTATAGAGGCTATGTTGGTTTCGATTCAACTACATGTATGAACATGTACCAAGTCAAGCCACTTGAACATTCAGAGGAGGATACCCTATCATCATACTACATCACAGTCATTTTAATGCTATGTTGATATCCAAGATAAATCATTATTAACTCCCAGCTACTTATTCATGGCATGCGAAACTATAATATCTAATTGTCATTGCAAACATGTCTAATCATAATGGGCTGAAGCCTCGATACTAGGTTAAACATATTTACACAGACAGAACAAGTCGAGTTCATACCAGTTTCTCTTTGCCACGTCCAGTTCATCGAATGTCGTCATTATTGCCTTTCACTTGCACGACCGGATGATATGAAAATAATAATAGTGCAAGAGTGCCATGGACTAAGCTGGAATCTGCAAAACATTTTATTCAACAGGAGAAGACAAGGTAAAATGGGCTATTTATTAGTTCAACAATTATTCATATGAGAGCCACTCAACATTTTCATCATGGTCTTCTCCTTGGTACGACTCGAATAAGAAGAAAATAAATTCAGAGAAACACACTGAAATATTTTTGAAGTTTTTTTGGTTTTCTTTAGCAAGCAAATAAGATAAAAGCAAAAACAAGAAAAACTATTTACACGGGAAAGCTCCCAACAAGCAAAAGAAGAACAAGGAAATCTTTTTGGATTTTGTTTTTAGTACTACTCCTAAGCATGCATAGAAAGTAAATTAACTACATCTAATTTTTTTGTTTTTTCTAAAGTGTTTCAAACACACAAGAAGAAAGCAAGAAAATAAATCTAAGCATGGATGATACAATGGAAAAGTGTGAACACTGACAAATGGAATAAGTGGACATGATTGTAATGTCGGTGAGAGACACATACTCCCCCAAGCTTAGGCTTTTGGCCTAACTTGGTAGTGAATTAGTAGCCTGGAGGGTAGTAAGGATCCTGAGGAGCGGGCATCCACTAGTCCCACTACGGAGGTGCCTGGTGTGCTTCCTCCGCAGCAGCCTGAGCGTTCTGGTAGGCGATGATGTCTGTAGGCATAATCCTATATCCGCCCCTGGCAACAAAATCAAACAAAGTAGGAGCAGGCAATGGAATAGCATCACGAGTCGTCACACTAAAAACCAGGTTATACAGAATAGGGATGTGAGGGGATTCGATATCAGTAAAATGGTGGTGATACATGGCTGCACGGTCTAGATAAATTGTGCTAAGAGGTAAATCATGAGGGCGTATCTCAACCTTGAAATGAGCCGCCAAACGAGTAGCATAAATCCTACCATGTATTTTGCCCTAAGATTTATTAAAATAGAGGCGACAAGCCACAATAGCTCCCCAGCTATAAGTGTTGTCACCCTCTAATGCATGACGTAAAACGGCAAGGTCTAGTGAACTAAGTGCACCCACCTTCTCCCTAGCAAGCAACCATTTGGCAATAAAAAGTGCAAAGTAACGAACAACGGGAAAATGTGAGCCAGCGGCAGTGACGGCTAATACTCCTCTCTCATCACCCACTGCTAGAGTGCAATAAAAGTCCTCAAACTCGGCTGGCCTAGGCTCAGCCAAGCTCCCATCAGACGGGATCATGCATATGTCACAAAACTCAGTAAGGGGTATCTAATGGTTTTCAGCATATAAATCAAAGCTCACTTCAGGAGGGTTATTTCTAGGCAAGAAAGTAAAGCTCTGAATAAAGATGTTTGTGAGGATGTGGTGCTGGTCACACTCATCTGCGATGAAGTCGGTGAGGCCGGCGTGAACTCCTCAAGAATTCCATCCTCTTGTAGGAATGGGGTGTGCGGCCATTCGCACGGCCGTACCTCCACCAACCTCCGAGGGTGGAGATCAGTGTCAGAAGACTCCCCAATAACACCCTTGGAGTTCTTCTTAGAGCCAAACTTCCGGAAGATATTCATGTCCGCATACAATTTTCTGAAAATAAAAATTTGGAGTGACAAAAATTTGTCAACAAAACTTTGTAAGATTAATAGCAACTACTCACAGGGATACATAGAAGCCATAGCAAGCATTCAAACTACTTAGAACACTAAGAATTCAACATGCAAGCAAGTCTAGAGCAGCACCAAGAGTAGCTAATTATTATAAGTATAAGCCATTAAAACAAAAACTAATTGGACAAATGGTGGAGTCACGTACCAAGCAACAATCCCCCGAAACAGATTCAGAAACGGAGCTTCAAGCAAAGAGATCGAAATCCGTGGGTTTGAGCTCAAGAACACGGGAGAGAGAGCAATGGGGATTTTTTCTGGAGGTAAGTGATGATGTGGGCTAAAGAGATAAGTGATGGGCCCACAGGGGACCACAACTCACCAGGGCGTGCCTGGGGGTGCTGGCACACCTAGGTGGGTTGTGCCCACCTGGTGCACCTCCCTCTGATCTTTATTGCACCAAAAATTCTCAAATATTCATAAAAATCATGTAAAATTTTCAGGGCATTCTAAGAACTTTTATTTTTGGGTCATTTTTTATTGCACGGGAAATTCAGAAGACACACAAAGCATGGCATTTTATTTTATTTAACTAATAAAAACAGAAAACAAATGATAAGGACAGAAGGTAGTGCTTACTAAATTCATCAACTTCATACCGTTAAAAAATGATCCATTAATAAGGTTGCAAGTCTTATTAACAATCACTTTCGATTCCATGAAACCGAAGAACTTTCATAAATCACCAAGTTACTTCAATGGGGATATGCATTTCCCCAACGATAAGCATTTCATATTTCTTTTTGGCAGTAGGTAGAGGTATTTGAGAACTTCCAATAGTGATTGTCGGAGATTTTTCAATAACATTAATACCATTCACTTGGAATTGTGTCTTCGGAAAGTGCATTGTATGCTCATTGCCATTAATATGAAAAGTGACCTTGCTTTTATTGCAATCAATAACAGCCCCTGCAGTATTCAAGGAGGGTCTACCAAGGATAATAGACATGTTGTCGTCCTCGGGCATCTCAAGTATAACAAAGTCAGTTAAAATAGTAACATTAGCAACAACAACGGGCACAACCTCACAGATACCGATATGTATGGCAATTGATTTGTCAACCATTTGCAAAGATATTTCAGTAGGTGTGAGCTTATTCAAGTCAAGTCTTTTATATAAAGAGAAAGGCATAGCACTACCACCAGCTACTAAATCACACAAAGCAGTTTTCACATAATTCTTTTTGATAGAGCAAGGTATAGCTGGTATTCCCGGATCTCCAAGTTTTTTAGGTACTCCACCTTTAAAAGTGTAATTAGCAAGCATAGTGGAGATTTCAACTTCCGGTATGTTTCTCTTATTTGTGATGATGTCTTTCATATACTTTGCATAAGGAGGCATTTTCAAGATATCAGTCAAGCGAGTACGTAAAAAGACTGGCCTCAACATTTTAGCAAAGAGTTCAAATTCTTCATCATCATTCTTTTTAGTTGACTTGGGTGGAAAAGGCATAGGTTTTTGAACCCATGGTTCTCTTTCTTTACCTTGTTTTCTAGCAACAAAGTCTGTTTTATCACATCTTTTATTCTTAGGTTGTGGGTTATCAAGATCAACAGGTGGTTCTATCTCAACATCATTGTCTGGTTCTTTATCAGTGGTTGGTTGGGAGTCTTCATGAACCTCATCATTATATTTTTCATTATCATTAGGTGACTATTCATTACCATATTGAGTTTCAGCATCAGAGATAGAAACTTCATTTTCATTATCAGGAGGTTTTTCTGTTTCAGGTTCACTAGAAGTGTGCAAAGTCCTATCATTTTTCTTTTTCTTTTTCTTTCTATAAGGACTAGGTACACTAGTGTTGGCTCTTTGTGAATATTGTTCAATTCTTTTTGGGTGTCCCTCAGGATAAAGTGGTTCCTAAGTCATTTTACCTCCTCTAGTTGCAACTCTAATAGCAAAGTCATGCATATTATTATTCATCTCATCAAGCAATTCTCTTTGTGATTTAGCAACTTGTTCTAATTGAGTTTGAACCACAGAAGCATGCTTTCCAACACCTCCAACATCATTTGATATTCTAAATAACAAGTCACTCAAGTGAGCAATCATATCAGAATTATATTTCAATTGTTTCATAACATTTGCATCGAAGTGATCTTGTTTTCTAATGTAGTTTTCAAACTCATAAAGGCATTGACTAGGATGCATATTGTGAGGATTATCACTATCATTAGACTTCATAAGAGAATTTACCTCTACCACCTTAGGCATTGGTGGTGTATTGAGCCCATGTATTTCTTCAATAGGAGGTAAATTTTTAACATCCTTTGCTTTAATACCTTTTCCTTCATAGATTTCTTTGCCTCTTGCATATCTCCGGGACCGAGATATAATATACCCCTCTTCTTCGGAGTGGGTTTAGGCGGTGGTTCAGGAACAGTCCAATCATCATAATTTTTCAATATGTTATTCAATAATTCTTCAGCTTGTCCAACAGTTCATCCCGTGAAAACACAACCAGCACAACTATCTAGGAAGTCCCTAGAAGCATCGGTTAGTCCATTATAGAAGATATCAAGTATTCCATTTTTCTTAAGAGGATGATCAGGCAAAGCATTAAGTAGCTGCTAAAGCCTCCCCCAAGCTTGTGGGAGACTCTCTTCTTTAGTTTGCACAAAGTTAAATATTTCCTGTAAGGCAGCTTGTTTCATATGAGTAGGAAAATATTTTTCAGAGAAGTAATAAATCATATCCTAGGGACAACGCACACAACCAGGAGCAAGAGTATTGTACCAAGCTTTATCATCACCCTTTAATGAGAAAGCAAATAATTTGAGAATAAAGTAATAACGAGTTTTCTCATCGTGAGTAAAAAGGGTGGCTATGTCATTCAACTTAGTAAGATGTGCCACAATAGTTTCAGTTTCATAACCATGGAAAGGATGAGATTCAACCAAAGTGATTAACTCTGGGTCGACAGAGAATTCATAATCCTTATCATCAACAAATATAGGTGAAGTTGCAAACTTAGGATCACATTTGATTCTAGCATTCAGAGATTTTTCTTTATACTTGTGTAGTAATTTCTCTAGATCATCTCTATCATTGCACGCAAGAATATCTCTAGTTGTTTCTTCACTCATAACATAACCTTCCGGTACCTTAGGCAATTCATATCTAGGAAGGAGAGTTCTAGCAGGTGTTTCAGGAGATTCAGTTTCAAGCTCATCATCATATTCAACAACATCATGTTGTATTACTCTGCAATTTGTTTATCAAGAAATTCACCGAGTGGCACATCATTATCAAGCAAGGTACTAGCGTCATCATAAGCATCATTCATAGTAGAAGTAGCATCATCAATAACTTGCGACCTATCAGAATTAATATCATGTGGTGGTGTTGCAAGTTTATTCATAATAGAAGGTGAATCTAAAGCATAACTGGATGGCATTTCCTTACCTCCCCTCGTCCTTGAGGGAAATATCTTAGTCTTTGGATTCTTCAGATTATTCATAGTAACAATATGATAATAATCCCAAGTGACTCAACAAATATAGCTATGCTCTCCGGCAACGGCGCTAGAAAAAGGTCTTGATAACCCACAAGTATAGGTGATCGTAACAGTTTTCGAGGGTAAAGTATTTAACCCAAATTTATAGATTCGATACAAGGGGGGCCAAAGAATATTTCAAGGTATTAGCAGCTGAGTTGTCAATTTAACCACAGCTGGAGATTAATTATCTGCAGCAAAGTGATCAGTAGCAAAGTAGTTTGATAGTTTTGATAATAGTGACAGCAGCAATAGTAATAGTAACAGTGATAGCAATAATTTTGTAGCAAGTGTAACAGTGATGATAGCAGCAGTAACTTAGCAAAAACAATAATGAAAAGTTCGTAGGCATTGGATCTGTGACTTGTTGGATGATAGTCATCATGTGACAGTTATAACCTAGGGTGATACGGCACTAGCTCTAGTTCATCGATATAATGTAGGCATGTATTTCGTAAATAGTCATACTTGCTTTATTAGAAGAACTTGCATGACATCTTCTGTCCTACCCTCCTGTGGCAGCGGGGTCCATATTGGAAACTAAGGGATATTAAGGCCTCCTTTTAATAGAGAACTGGAACAAAGCATTAACACATAGTGAATACATGAACTCCTCAAACTACGGTCATCACCAAGAGTGGGCCCGATTGCTATTACTCCGGGGTTGCCGGATCATAACACGTAGTAGGTGACTATAACTTGCAAGATCGGATCTAGAACATGGATATAATGATGATAACATAAATGGTTAAGATCTGAAATCATGGTACCCGAGCCCAAAGTGACAAGCATTAAGCATAGCAAAGTCATGGCAACATCAATCTAAGAACATAGTGGATACTAGGGATCAGGACCTAACAAAACTAACTCGATTACATGATGGATCTCATCCAACTCCTCACCGACTAGCGAGCCTACAAAGGAATTACCCACTCCTGGTGGGGAGCATGATGGAATTGGCGATGGAGAAGGGTTGATGGTGACGAAGAACGAAGATCCCCCTCTCTGGAGCCCCAAACGGACTCCAGACCAGCCCTCCCGAGGAAGAACAGGGCTTGGCGGTGGCTCCGTCTCGTGGATCGCGATAATTCTTTCTCCCTTATTTTTTCTCCGAAAATAGGAATTTATAGTGTCAGGGTTGAGGTCTGCGGGGCCACCAGCTGGGTACAACCCACCTGGGCGCGCCAGGAGAGGGGGCGCGCCCTGGTGGGTTGTGCCCACCCAAGAGCCCCTCTCTGGTGGGTCTTGGCTCCAGTAATTCTTATTATTGATACAAAAATCCTCGCAAAGTTTCGTTCCATTCCAAGAACTTTTATTTCTGCACAAAACAACACCATGGTAGTTCTGCTGAAAACAGCGTCAGTTCGGGGTTAGTTTCATTCAATCATGCAAATTAGAGTCCAAAACAAGAGGAAAAGCATGAGAAAAAGTAGATACATTGGAGACGTATCAGCATCCACTAAAGAAAATGAGTCAAATCACACAACCTCACGATGGAGAGTACCAATTATGATGACATAGTAGAGCTAGCTATGCTTTGACTTATCCTGTCAGGCATGTAATAACTACGATCTGCTTCAAATAATGCTCAACGAGGCTATGTCCAATCAATTTATTCAGTCACCTCTTCAGAAAGTGTCATGCCCTGAATTTTTAGTTATTCAATATGCTGAGGACACCATTCTGGTGCTCCCTGCTGACACTGCTAAATTACAACACATCAAGAACCTGTTGCTTCACTATGCTTCCTACACTGGACTCAAAGTCAATTACTCTAAATCTACTTTGATCTCCGTAAACACACCTAACTTTGTGATGCAAACCATGTGTGGTCTCTTAGGCTGTCAAGTTGGTTAATTACCCATTCCCTATCTGGGACCTCTCTCTGAGCCTTTCTAAGCCCAGAATTGTAGATTTTTCCCCAATGCTTGAGAGGATCTCATCTGGACTTGCAGGATGCAACACCCTTCTCTCCTCGAGGGATAAGCTCACCCTCATTAAATCGGTGTTCTCCAGCATGCCCATTTGCTTCATGTGCTCCCTTTCCATCCTCTGAGTTGTTATTCACCAAATTACCCTATACCTGAAGCACTCTTTTTGGAGGAAGTATGGGTCAGATGAGAAGTGGATGGCATTGATATCTTGGGACAAAGTATGTAAACCCAACACTCGTGGGGGTTTAGGTATCATTAATCCGGCCACTCACAATCAAGCTCTTCTGATGAAGTACTTGCATAAATTCCATAACAGGGAAGACATTCCATGGGTCAAGGTCATCTAGGAAACCTATTACTCTCACATTATTCCAAGTACCAAGTTTGTTGGGTCTTTCTGGTGGAAGGCAGTGCTCAAACTACTGCCAATCTATAAGGATCATTCTGTGTGTGCTCCAGGAGATGGCAGTACCATCTATTTTTGGTCTGGTAAATGGAGAGTATAACAACTATAACACAATTACCCCCAGCTCCATTCTTCCTTTGTTGACCCAGAGATCTCACTTCAAAAAAGGTTGTAGCGTTGTAGAACAAAGTGAATGATTAATCGATCCCATCTCGTCTATCATGTCGCCCCTCACGGGCGACACGAGAGTGACCTAACCCTAGCTTCGTCGCCCCTTCCATGTCCCCTCTCCCCTCCACGCTGCCACCTGAGGCGCTCGCCAGTGCTACTATGTGTCTACCGTTGAAGGTGGCAGCGATGCTTTGCTGCTCTGTGCTGCAGGGGGCCTTGGATCTCAGGGTGGCAGACCTGATTGGTGAGGGTGGCGTCGATCTCGTCCGACGGATGGCACAGTCGATGCTGGCCGTCCCCACTGGCCGTGTGGGCGGAGAAGGGGCGGTGGAGGTTCATCACTACTGCGGGTTGTGCCGTCGGCCTCGACTGCCTTGCTTCCCGTGTCTCCTCTCCTCTAATGTGGTCCTCCCTCACCGACCTGGGCATTGCTTCTCCGGGCCACCAGATATGTGTTGGGAAACGTTGCATGGAAAAGAAATCTACGCACATGCAAGATCTATCTAGGAGATGCATAGCAACGAGAGGGGAGAGTGTGTCTACATACCCTTGTAGACCATAAGAGGAAGCGTTTAACAACGCGGTTGATGTAGTCGAACTTCTTCGCGCTCCAACCGATCAAGTACAGAAAGTACGACACCTCCGCATTCTGCAGACGTTCAGCTCGGTGATGTCCTCCGCCTTATTGATCCAGCAAGATAGCAAGGTAGTAGATGAGTTCCGGAAGCACGACGGCATGGTGACAGTGATGATGAAGTGATCTCCGTAGGGCTTCGCCTAAGCACTACGAAAATATGACCGGGGTGTAAACGGTGGAGGGGGAGCCGCACACGGCTAGGCAATTGTCTGTTATGTGCTAGGCAATCCCCTCCCACATATATATGTGGGAGGGAGGGAGGAGCAGCCAAAGGAGGTTCCCAAGTAGGAGGAATCCTACTTGGGGCCCTCCCAAGCCGCACCCCCTTTCCTTATTTGGAGTGCGGGGAAAGGCAGGGGAGGGTGGTGCCCCCCTTTCCTTTCTCCCATGAGAGGGAAAGGCGAGGGGGGATAGCCCTCCACCTTCTCCTTCCATAGGGCTGGCCAAACAAGGGAGGAGGCGCACCAGCCCCCTTGTGGGCTGGTCTATCCCCTCCTTTGGCCCATAGGGCCCATAACTTGCCGGGGGGGGGGGGTGCCCGGAACCCCTCCCGGTGACCCGATTCCTTCCTGGTGCATGCCGAAACACTTCCGGTGACCATTTCGAGACTCCTCGTCATGTCCTATATATCAATCTTTACCTCTCGACCATTTTGGGACTCCTCGTCATGTCTGTGATATCATCCCAGACTCCAAACAACATTTGGTCACCAAAACATATAACTCATATAACACTATATCATCAACGAATGTTAAGCGTGCGGATCCTACGGGTTCGAGAACTATGTAGACATGACCGAGACACCTCTCCAGTCAATAACCAATAGCGGAACCTGGATGCCCATATTGGCTCCTACATATTCTATGAAGATCTTTATCTGTCAAACCGTTATGACAACATACATAATTCCCTTTGTCCATCGGTATGTTACTTGCCCAAGATTCGGTCATCGGTATGTCTATACCTAGTTCAATCTCGTTACCGGCAAGTCTCTTTACTCGTTCTGTAATACGTCACCTTGTGACTAACTCCTAGTCATTTGCTTGCAAGCTTATGATGTGTATTACCGAGAGAGCCCAGAGATACCTCTCAGATACTCGGAATAACAAATCCTAATCTTGATCTATGCCAACTCAACAAACACCTTCGGAGATACCTATAGAGCATCTTTATGATCACCCAGTTACGTTGTGATGTTTGATAGCACACGAGGTATTCCTCCGGTATCCGGAAGTTGCATAATCTCATAGTCGATGGAATATGTAACTCTGGCTGCATCATATACAACTCTTTAATATCCATTAAGGAATGCAATTTTTGACATCCATTTGCAAGATTTCATAATTATGAAATGCGGCAATTGCTAACATGATTCAGACGGACTTAAGCGTCGCTACAGGTGAGAAAGTCTCATTGTAGACAACCCCTTGAACTTTTTGAAAACACTTTTGTGACAAGTCGAGCTTTGTAGATAGTGATATTACCATCAACGTTTGTCTTCCTCTTGAAAATCCATTTATTCTCAGTGGCTTGCGGATCATTGGGAAAATCCAGCAAAGTCCAAACTTCGTTCTCATACATGGATCCTACCTCAGATTTCATGTCCTCAAGCCATTTATCGGAATCTAGAATCATCATAGCCTTTTCATATTTCGTAGGTTCAACATGGTCTAATAACATGACTTCGAGGACAGGATTACCGTACCACTCTGGAACGTGCTCTGTTCGACCTACGAAGTCCAGTAGTAACTTGATCCGAAGTTTCATGATCATCATTGTCGGTGTCAAAACCGGCGGATCTCGGGTAGGGGGTCCCGAACTGTGCGTCTAGGCCGGATGGTAACAGGAGACAAGGGACAGGAAGTTTTACCCAGGTTCGGGCCCTCTCGATGGAGGTAAAACCCTACGTCCTGCTTGATTAATATTGATGATATGGGTAGTACAAGAGTAGATCTACCACGAGATCGAGGAGGCTAAACCCTAGAAGCTAGCCTATGGTATGGTTGTTGATGTGTATGTTGTCCTACGGACTAAAACCCTCCAGTTTATATAGACACCGGATAGGGTTAGGGTTACATAGAGTCGGTTACAATGGTAGGAGATCTACATATCCGTATCGCCAAGCTTGCCTTCCACGCCAAGGAAAGTCCCTTCCGGACATGGGACGAAGTCTTCAATCTTGTATCTTCATATTCCAGGAGTCCGGCTGAAGGTATAGTCCAGCCATCTGGACACCCCCTAATCCAGGACTCCCTCAGTAGCCCCTGAACCAGGCTTCAATGACGACGAGTCCGGCGTGCAGATTGTCTTCAGCATTGCAAGGAGGGTTCCTCCTCCAAGTACTTCATAGAAGATTTTGAACACAAAGATAGTGTCCGGCTCTGCAAAATAAGTTTCCACATATTGCCATGGAGAGAATAATATTTACACAAATCTAATCGGCTGACGTATTCTGTAGTGTTACACACCACGACCTAGCCCTTATCCGAGTCGTTTCATTATCCCACCTCGGCGCGTCATGCAAGGCGGTTTCCTTGGCACGTCTTGTTAAAGCAGAGGTCGTGCCCCCTTATTCTGGGATTCTCATCAATACGGGCGTGGGTAACCCAACCCCGCCATTGATTATGGCGCTTGGGAGATAAGCGAGTTTTACCAGGCTGGTGGGGACACGTAGTTGCGTCCACCCATAAAAGGGGATAAGGATCCACCTTTTCACCTACGCCTTCTTCCTCCCTTGCTTATCCATTCTCGCGCACTCGAGCTCCAGCGCCCAAGTCCGCACTCCCCACCTCAACCTTCTCCAGCTATGTCCGGAGCGGGAGGCAAGTGGATGGTCTCCTCCGTCACGTAGTGGCACATCAAAAGACTAAGGAAGGCTGGATACTTGTCTAACGACATTGCGCACCGGCTTCCCGAAAAGGGGCAGCTCATCCCCACCCCTAGGCCCCATGAGAGGGTGGTGTTCCTCCCCCATTTCCTCCGCGGACTAGGTTTCCCTCTCCACCCATTTGTCCGGGGGCTCATGTTCTACTACGGCCTGGATTTCCATGATCTGGCCCTGAATTTTGTCCTCAATATCTCGGCGTTTATCGTCGTGTGCGAGGCCTTCCTCCGCATCCGCCCCCATTTCGGTCTATGGCTCAAGACTTTCAATGTCAAGCCGAAGGTGGTGCGCGGCAACCAGGCGGAGTGCGGAGGCACCATGGTGGGCAAGATGGCCAACGTCTTATGGCTTGAGGGCTCCTTTGTGGAGACCCTGAAGGGGTGGCAATCGGGGTGGTTTTACATCACCGAGCCGCGCGACCCCGAATGGGTCACAGCCCCCAAGTTTCGGTCCGTACCCCCTACGCGGCTCACCTCCTGGAAGGAGACTGGCCTGTCGTGGGGTAAAAAAGGAGAGCTGACCGGACTCCAAACATGCGTCCAAACCCTGGTGGACAAGAAGCTCAAACTTGTCAACGTAGTCCAGGTTATGCTCATCCGCCGGATCCTCCCGTGTCAACAACGGGCTTTCAACCTGTGGGAGTTCGGCCGGCGCGGCACCAAACTCTGAGCAGGATCTTTGACACGACATACGAAGATGCCTGGAAGGTGCTTTTCAAGGGCGCTGAGGTCCCCGCATCCGCTACCGAGGATCGCGGATTCAGTACACAGCGTCACGCTCATGCGGTAAGCTGTTTTTTCCTTTTATAGTGTATCGGTTTTTCATAGTTTGACTCCATGCGGGATCTAAACTCCCTTACCTTTGACAGGATTGGCAGGACACGCCCGGACAGATCAACTGTCCGGCTCCTTTTCTCGAAGGCCTAGCGGACGCTCACTTGGCGAAGCTGCTGGTTCCGGCACCCCATGTGGTGCCAGAGAAGAGGGCCAAGAAGAAGGCCACGGGGACTCGAAAGAGTGCCGGGTGCCTGGAGGTGTCGAATTCACCATCCAAGGAATCCAAGACGCACTCCTCCCATGAAGACGAGGAAGAGGAAGAAGAGACCCCTCCCCCTCCAGCGGGGGAAGGGAAGAAAAGGAAGGCCGCCCCAACTGGGGAGGCCGAAGGGTCCAAGAAGGGGAAAACCCTTCCTCCAGACTACTCCACCGACGCCGACGATGGCGGAGAGGAGTGGGCGCCCAGGGCCAAGCCCCTGGCCAAATCGTAAGTATCCGGATACCAGAGTAATTCATAGTATTCATTTATTGCACAGCTTTCCCTTATGTCGAATATGTTTATGCAGCCCCCCAAAGACCGGCTCGACGCGTCGTCGAGCGGCTCACTGGACTCGTCGGAGGTGAACTCGCTTCCGACGGCTTCCTCCCCCGTCCTACGGACGACACCGAAGTGTTGTCCCAAAAGGTTCCAATCCGGGAGGAGGTGGTCCTGGAGGCGCCGCGAGGCGACCTCCCGAACTCCAGGAGTAAAGGGGATGAAACCCCCCAGGGCTCCAAGTCCGGCCCTAGGCCGGACACCGCTCCGAAACCTTCAAAGGTTCCAGTGTTCGGCGGGGGACCTCCTTCCAAGAGGAGCAAGCCCACCGTGCTAGTGACCTCCATCCAACCGGAGGCGCCAGACAATCTGTTGGAGGCGCTCCAAGGCGCCTCCATCGACGAGGGGCACCGCACCATTATGAGTGCGGTGGTCCAGAAGGTTTAGTCCGCCAAGAGCAGACTGACAGAAGCTTGTACTAGCCTTTTAACAGGCTTTGAGGTAAGTAAAGAATGTGTAAATAATACTACCGCATAGACAGTAGCCCCTGACGCTCTGTTTGGCGTTCGGGAAGAAAAGCCGAATAGAGGATCAAATAAAGTTCGCAGGAGTCTAACGAAAAGGAGTCAATATGCGTGTGTAGGCTTCCCTGCTGGCGTCTGCCGCACTGACTGCGGAAGTGGACACGCTAAAGCAGAACCTCGAGCGGTCCGAGCAAGAGCTCGGGCATGCTAAGAAGCAGCTCGAGGATAATGAAGGTAAGAAATACCTTGTTTAAATATATATAAAAAGGTGCAATTGCGAAAAATGACAGGATTATCGTGGCTATTGTAGGGGCCACATCTAAGGTGGCGACCCTTAAGCAAGCGCTGGTCGAGGCCGAGAAGAGGGCGGCCACGGAGCACATCGAGCGGGAGAAGTGTGAGGCCGAGGTTGGCAAGGTACGGCAAGAGCTCCATGCTCTCATAGAAAAACATGAGAGTTTGGAGCTTGACTCAAAGACGCGAGCGTCCGAGCTTGCGGTGGCTATTGAAAATGCCAAGTCTGCCAAGGCCGAATCCCAGAAGACCCTCCAGGAGTTGGATGAGGTGAAGAAGATAGCGGTGGGTAAAGCATTCTTTATGCAAAGCAAACACGTAAACGTGAGTTACTTGTTACTTACCCAAATCCGGAGCTCTCCAGGAGCGTTCGCAGATCTTCCCCGGAGTGTATCTGACGCTGCCGCATTCTATCGAGCCGAGGAGGGCAGCTCGACAGAGAAGGTGTTCTGGTCTTAGTATGATAAGGCCGGACACCCTGTGCCCCTGAGCGACCAGCTGAAGCAACTGATCGAGCTCCACAAGGCGGCGGAACAGACCATGAGGGGCCTCATAGTTCGGCTGTGGCCTGGAGAGGCTCTGCCTGGGAGCTATTTCGAGCTGGTGCGGCAGCTGGTGGAGGCCTGTCCAAGGCTCGAGGTCATCAAGCGCTCCGTCTGCATTGAAGGAGCACGTAGGGCCCTTGCCCATGCTAAGGTGCACTGGGGAAAGCTGGATGCTGAGAAGCTTGTGAAGGACAGGCCACCATCGGGGAAAGAGCATCGCAAGCCCGAGAATTATTATAAGGATGTTCTGAAGGGTGCCCGCCTTGTGGCGGATGACTGTTCTATGGATGTAATTTTTGAGTAAAACTCGCTCGTTTTGTCCTGTGCGCTGAAAACTTGTTCATATGCACTAAGCAATGCTGTTTGAATTTAAAATATTACCTTCTGTGTAGCTGTTTATCAATTCTGAGAGATGGCGAGTCGTCGGCTTCTGCCCCCGTGCCGCTAGTGCTGGGGTGTTCGGGGATAAACCTGAGCGCTCTTTTTCCCATGTTTGGGTCCTTCGAGGGAGGCGCTCAGCCCAACGAACAAGGCAATTGGAATATAATGCATGAACACTCTCACTTAGCCATAGAATTCTATAATTTTAAATTTCGGCGAAGCCCCTGGTATTCGGAAGACCGAGTTTGGGGCGCTATCCACGCCTTGGCCGGACAAAGCCGGCTCCTCGCCCTAAGCGGCATAAGTCTTTAGGGACTCGAAAAAACCTCTCGAACAGCGACCAGCTCTCGCTTCATCATGACAGTCAGTTTTAGCTTTCTCCACTGAGGTGCTCGACCCAGCTCAACTGGGGCACAATCGCAGTGGTTCTCCTAGTGCTACCTTAGCTGATATAGCAGAACGTAAGGCACCAAAACACAGGAGCCGGGCAAACCCAACTATTGACCCAAGACATGATTCGGAGCCGATGCATATAATGCTATAAGTTCGGGGTGCCGCACTTGTTAAAGTGTTCGGACTTCTCACACCATATTGAGGGGTACTAAAGCCCCTGGCGTATTTTGGCCGTACCAACGTGTACGGGTGCAACATGTCGTTAAGGAACATATATAAAGAAAAAAGGTAATGCAAAAATAGACGAAAGCTATGCATTTTTTATTAAAAAGAGGTGCGATCAAGGTAGAACAATACAAGTAATGCGATAAGTGGAAGGTTGGACTAGTTAACATGTCCGTTCCAGGGGCAAGCTGCGAAATAGTATGCGGAACGGGTATACTGCTCGTGATAGAGACCACCTGGGAGTTCCGTAATGCGGCATGGCTTGTCTGCTTCCCTGGTTCTTGCATCGTTTGTGCGGCAATTGAACTGCCGAACAGGCCTTCCGAAGGATGGAGTCCTGAAAGTAAGAGAAAATTAAAAAATCGACAGCCCCTGGTACGGTTTAAGCCGTGTTTTGGGCGTTCCGTAATGGTGCCCCTCCCCTTGTGCCCATGGTATCTCTAGAGCGTAGTTATGTACGCGAAGTACTGGCGTCGCCTTTTTGCGAGGGTTGGGGTTGGGGCCGCATTGCTACGCCTGCTCGGATCGTGCCAGGCGGTCTTGTTGTAGGTTACTCTGGGCGCGCTTGACGGTGTCCGGTTGTTTAGTGGCCGGACTGGAGAACTGCCTGGAGAGGCTGCTTTGTACTTCCACCGCAAGGGCCGCCGTGTGCTCCTCCGTTCGGAGGGAGCGTTCGGTGTTTCCATTGACCGTAATTACTCCTCGAGGGCCTGGCATTTTGAGCTTAAGGTATGCGTAATGCAGTACCGCATTGAACTTAGCGAATGCGGTTCGCACGAGCAGTGCGTGATAACCACTGCGAAACGGGACTATGTTGAAGATTAACTCCTCGCTCCAGAAATTATCCGGAGATCCGAAGACCACTTCAAGTGTGACTGAGCCTGTACAGTTGGCCTCTACACCTGGTATTACGCCTTTAAAGGTCGTTTTGGTGGGCTTAATCCTCGAGGGATCTATGCCCATTTTCCGCACTGTATCCTGGTAAAGCAGGTTCAGGCTACTGCCGCCGTCCATAAGGACAATAGTGAGATGAAATCCGTCAATAATTGGGTCTAGAACCAATAAGGCGAATCTGCCATGACGGATGCTAGTGGGATGGTCCCTTCGATCAAAGGTGATCGGGCAGGAGGACCATGGGTTGAACCTTGGGGCGACTGGCTCTACCGCGTATACATCCCTTAATGCGCGCTTTCGCTCCCTTTTGGGGACGTGGGTTGCGTATATCATGTTCACCGTCCGCACTTGTGGGGGAAAACCCTTCTGTCCACTGTTGTTCGGCGGCCGGGGCTCCTCGTCGTAATCGCTATGCAGCCCCTTGTCTTCATTTTCGGCGTTTAACTTGCTTGCCTACTTGAACACCCAACAATCCCTGTTGGTGTGATTGGCCGGCTTTTCGGGGGTGCCATGTATTTGGCACGAGCGGTCGAGTATTCGGTCCAAACTGGACGGGCCCCTAGGATTCCTTTTGAATGGCTTTTTCCGCTAACCGGATTTAGAGCATCTGAATCCGGCATTAACTGCCGTGTCCTCTGCATTGTCGCTGTTAATGCGGCGCTTCTGCTTGTTGCGATGCAACCTGCCACTACTGTCCCTGGTGTCCGAATTACCAGGGTTCTTGGTCATATTGTTGCTATGAGCAAGCCAGCTGTCTTCTCCCGCGCAAAAGCGGGTCATGAGTGTCATGAGTGCTGCCATAGATTTCGGCTTTTCCTGTCCAAGGTGCCGGGCCAGCCACTCATCACGGATATTGTGCTTGAAGGCTGCTAGGGCCTCAGCGTTCGGACAGTCGAGTATTTGATTTTTCTTTGTTAGGAACCATGTCCAGAATTGCCTGGCCGATTCCTCTGGCTGTTGGATTACGTGACTTAGGTCATCGGCGTCTGGGGGTCGCACATAAGTGCCCTGGAAATTGTCGAGGAATGCGGCTTCCAGGTCCTCCCAACAACTGATTGATCCTGTTGGCAAGCTATTAACCCAATGCTGAGCTGGTCCTTTAAACTTGAGTGGGAGGTATTTGATGGCGTGGAAATCATCGCCGCGGGCCATGTGGATATGAAGGAGATAATCCTCGATCCATACCGTAGGATCTGTTGTGCCATCATATGATTCGATGTTTACGGGTTTGAAACTCTCGGGGATTTGATGATCCATTATTTCGTCTGTAAAGCAGAGTGGGTGTGCGGCGCTTCTGTTCTGGGCTATATCATGACGAAGCTCCAATGAGCCTTGTCTACTGTGTTCAGCCCCGCCGAATTTGTGGCCGGCGTGACGGTTACCGTCTCGAGACGTGGGGCGCCCACGCGATCCGTAGATCGATCTTGTTTTCCTTGCCTTGTCCTCCAACATGTCTCATAAGTCCGGTGCATATTCCCGTGCCTTGGTACGGGGTGCGGCTTGAGTGGAGGGCCGAGAGGCCTCTCTGTCGCGACCACGAGGTGGCCGGTCGGCCGCATCAAGTGCTTCCTCCTCTAATCGGGGTAGCAACCTGCACTTTGGGTAGCTCTTGGAGGGGCATTCGAGTTTATGTTCTTCGGCCGCAAGGACTTCAGTCCATCTGTCGACTAGCAAATCTTGATCAACTCTAAGTTGTTGCTGTTTTTTCTTGATGCTTCTTGCCGTGGCCATAAGCCTGCGTTGAAAATGCTCTTGCTCGACGGGATCCTCTGGCACGACGAATTCGTCGTCGTCGAGGCTTGCCTCGTCTTCGGAGGGAGGCATATAATTATCGCCCTCGACCTCTCTGTCTGCCGCTCTCTCATGAGGGCTGGTTTCTCCATCCTCCTGTGCTAAATCTTGCTGGAGGGGGTTTTCTTCGGCGCTTTCCGGAGTATTATTATCTCCCGTGCTGGAATCACCGTGTTTGTTTTGGCAGGATTTTGAGCGGCGCCGCTGACGCCGGCGCTTAGGCTGTTTCTTGGAGGGGTCATCTTCCGCTGTTCCATCGCCATCTCCCTCTTTTGGGGTGTCCACCATGTATATGTCATACGACGAGGTGGCTTTCCAGGGCCTAGTAGGCGCCGGTTCTTCATCATCTCCTTCATCGGCATCCATACCGTCGATGTCTTCGGAGTCGAAGTCGAGCATGTCGGTTAAGTCGTCGACAGTGGCTACAAAGTGGGTGGTGGGTGGGCTTTGAATTTCTTCATCGTCCGTACCCCAACCTTGCTGATCGTAGTCTGGCCAGGGCTCTCCTGATAAAGAGAGAGACTTCAGTGACTTCAGGATATCGGCGAGAGGCGAGTGCTGAAAGATGTCCGCGACAGTGAACTCCATGATCGGCGCCCAATCGGATTCGATCGGCAGGGGCGTGGAGGGTTCGGAGTCCGGAGAGGAGTCTGGCTCCTTGGAGTCACGAGTCTCGCAGAGTACGGGGCTGGTGTTCGGCTCAATCGCTGTTGGGGTCGCAGACCCCGAGGTGGCGTCCAACCTCCCATCCTCAATCGGCGCAGTTGGCTCCGAATTAAGGGTCGGAGCTGACGCGGGTGCGGCCTCCAGGGAACTGTTTGGCGGTAGAGCTAAATCATGCTCGTCGTGACAGTGCGGCACGCTCGGCAGTGGCTCGAATCCGTCGAAGATCAAGTCCCCGCGGATGTCAGCCGTGTAGTTTAAACTTCCAAATCTGACCTGACGGCCGGGGGCATAGCTTTTGATCTTCTCCAGACGGCCAAGCGAATTGGCCCGCAGTGCGAAGCCGCCGAAGACGAAGATCTGTCCGGGGAGGAAGGTCTCACCCTGGACCGCGTCGCTATTGATGATCGTAGGAGCCATCGAGCCTGATGGCGACGACACAGGGGAACTCTCAATGAAAGCACCAATGTCGGTGTCAAAACCGGCGGATCTTGGGTAGGGGGTCCCGAACTGTGCGTCTAGGCCGGATGGTAACAGGAGACAAGGGACACAGAGTTTTACCCAGGTTCGGGCCCTCTTGATGGAGGTAAAACCCTACATCCTACTTGATTAATATTGATGATATGGGTAGTATAAGAGTAGATCTACCACGAGATCGAGGAGGCTAAACCCTAGAAGCTAGCCTATGGTATGGTTGTTGATGTGTACGTTGTCCTACGGACTAAAACCCTCCGGTTTATATAGACACCGGATAGGGTTAGGGTTACATAGAGTCGGTTACAATGGTAGGAGATCTACATATCCGTATCGCCAAGCTTGCCTTCCACGCCAAGGAAAGTCCCTTCCAGACATGGGACGAAGTCTTCAATCTTGTATCTTCATAGTCCAGGAGTCCAGCTGAAAGTATAGTCCGGCCATCCGGACACCCCCTAATCCAGGACTCCCTCAATCATCATTAGCTTCCTCTCTAGTTGGTGTAGGCATCACGGGAACGGATTTCTCTGATGTGCAACTCTGCAATTCCAGAGAAGGTACAATTGCCTCATCAAGTTCTACTTTCCTCCCACTCACTTCTTTCGAGAGAAAACTCCTTCTCTATAACGGACCCATTCTTAGCAACAAAGATCTTGCCTTCGGATCTATGGTAGAAGGTGTACCTAATAGTTTCTTTAGGGTATACTACGAAGACGCACTTCTTCGATTTAGGTTCGAGCTTATCAGGATGAAGGTTTTTGACATAAGCATCGCATCCCCAAACTTTAAGAAATGACAACTTAGGTTTCTTGCAAAACCATAGTTCATATGGTGTCATCTCAACAGATTTAGACTCTTCCCTATTTAACGTGAATGCGGCTGTCTCTAATGCATAACCCCAAAACAATAGTGGTCAATCGGTGAGAGACATCATAGATCGCATCATATCTAATAAAGTACGGTTATGACGTTCGGACACACCATTACGCTGTGGTGTTCAAGGTGGCGTGAGTTGTGAAACTATTCCACATTGTTTTAAATGAAGGCCAAACTTGTAACTCAAATATTTGCCGCCATGATCAGATCATAGAAACTTTATTTTCTTGTTACGGTGATTCCCCACGTCACTCTAAAATTCTTTGGACTTATCAAATGTTTCAGACTTGTGTTTCATCAAGTAGATATACCCATACTTACTCAAATCATCTGTGAAGGTCAGAAAATAACAATACCCGCCGCGTGCTTCAACACTCATCGGACCACATACATCGGTATATACTATTTCCAATAAGTCATTAGCTCACTCCATTGTTCTGGAGAACGAAGTTTTAGTCATCTTGCCCATGAGGCATGGTTCGCAAGTATCAAATGATTTATAATCAAGTGATTCCAAAATCCCATCTGCATGGAGTTTTTTCATGCGTTTTACACCAATATGACCGAAACAGCAGTGCCACAAGTATGTTGCACTATCATTATCAACTTTGCATCTTTTGCAACAATATTATGAATATGTGTATCACTACGATCAAGATTCAATAAACCATTCACATTGGGTGTATGACCATAGAATGTTTTACTCATGTAAATAGAACAACATTTATTCTTTGACTTAATGAATAACTATATTACTACAAACATGATCAAATCATATTCATGCTCAACGCAAACACCAAATAACATTTATTTAGGTTCAACACTAACCCCGAAGGTAGAGGGAGTGTGCGATGGTGATCGTATCAACCTTGGAATCACTTCCAACACACATCGTCACCTCACCCTTAACTAGTCTCTGTTTATTCTGCAACTCCTGCTTTGAGTTACTAATCTTAGCAACTGAACTGGTATCAAATACCCAGGGACTACTATTAATACTAGTAAGGTACACATCAATAACATGTATATCAAATATACCTTTGTTCACTTTGTCATCCTTATTATCCGCCAAGTATTTGGGGTAGTTCCGTTTCCAGTGACCATTTCCTTTGCAGTAGAGGCACTCTATTTCAGGCTTGGGTCCAGCTTTGGGCTTCTTCATGGGAGCGTCAACTTGCTTGCCATTCTTCTTGAAGTTCCCTCTCTATCCCTTGCCATTTTTCTTGAAACTTGTGGTCTTGTTAACCATCAACACTTGATGCTCTTTCTACCATTGTCGATTTCAGCATTGCGAAGAGCTGGGGAATCATTCTCGTCATCCCTTGCATATTATAGTTCATCACGAAGTTCTAGTAGCTTTGTGATAGTGACTAGAGAAATTTGTCAATCACTATCTTATCTGGAAGATTGACTCCCACTTGATTCAAGCGATTGTAGTACCCAGACATTCTGAGCACATGCTCACTGGTTGAGCTATTCTCCTCCATCTTGTAGGCAAAGTACTTGTCAGAGGTCTCATACCTCTCGACACATGCATGAGTCTGAAATACCAATTTCAGCTCTTGGAACATCTCATATGCTCTGTGGCATTCAAAACGTTTTTGAAGTCCCGGTTCTAAGCCGTAAAGCATGGCGCACTAAACTATTAAGTAGTCATCATATCGAGCTTGCCAAACATTCATAACGTCTGCATCTGCTCCTGCAATAGGTCTGTCACCTAGCGGTACATCATGGACATAATTCTTCTGTGCAGCAATGAGGATAATCCTTAGATCACGAACCCAATCCGCATCATTTCTACTATCATCTATCAACTTATTTTTCTCTAGGAACATATCAGAACTAAGGGAGCTATATTGCGAGCTATTGCTCTACAACATAGACATGCAAAAACTATTAAGACTAAGTTCATGAGTAAAGTTCAATTAATCAAATTACTAATGAACTCCCACTTAAATTAACACCCCTCAAGTTATTTAAGTGATACATGATCCAAAACAACTAATACATGTTCGGTCATCACATGAGATGGGGTAGTCCTGAATGTTGAACATCTCTATGTTGATCATATCTATAATATGACTCATGTTCGACCTTTTGGTATCCAGTGTTCCGTGACCATGTCTGTACATGCTAGGCTCGTCAAGTTTAACCCAAGTATTATGCACGTGTAAAACTGTCTTACACCCGTTGTATGTGAACGTAGAGTCTATGAAAGCACAAGTGCTCCCTAGGTGATTTTGGTAATTGATGTCAACATATCTCTTGTTGGACTAATACCTTTATCTAGTATATTTCAGATGAGTTCAACAGTGGAGTGGCATGGACAAGGGGACGTGGAACCCCTACAAGATGCTAAGGACAAAGATTGGCTCAAGCTCAAGACTCTTCATTTTCATTTTAGTGATCCAAGATCACATTGAGTCCATAGGAAATTCCAATACTATTAAAAGGGGATGAGCTGTTGCTTAATGGCTTGCTTGCTCAAAGTGCTTAGTGATATGCTCCAAAGCCCTCAACCACCTTCTCATATCCACATATGTCCCAAACGAAAAGTCAAACTCGGCTCTACCGATTTGATCTATCCGACGCCACCGAGTTTACTTGACATAGCCACTACCAGAAACCCTAATCAGTACGGTCTCACGGATGGGATCTCGGTCTCACCGAGATGGGCTTGCAAACTCTCTGGTTCTTGTTGCAATAATTTCGGTGTTACCGAGATTTGTAATCGGTCTCACCGAGTTTGCTTGACCAACTCTCTAGATAGCTCATTACCAACATTGGTCCCACCAAGTTTGTGTAATTGGTCAAACTGAGATGAGGTTTTACCCTAACCCTAGCACATCGGTCCCACCGAGTTGATCATATCGGTCCCACCGAAAACCCTAACGTTCACATTTTGAACTAAATCGGTCTGACCGAGTTTTATGATTCGGTCCCACCAAGTTCGGTAAATTGTGTGTAACAGTTAGATTTTGTCTGGAGGCTATATATACCCGTCCACCCACTCTTCATTCATGGAAAGATCCATCAGAACATGCCTACACTTATAGCATACATTTTCTGAGAGAGAACCACCTACTCATGTGTTGAGACCAAAATATTCCATTCCAACCACAAGAATCTTGATCTCTAGCCTTCCCCAAGTTGCTTTCCACTCAACTCATCTTTCCACCAAATCCAAATCTCTGAGAGAGAGTTGGGTGTTGGGGAGACTATCATTTGAAGAACAAGAGCAAGGAGTTCATCATCAACACACATCTATTACCTTTTGGAGAGTGGTGTCTGCTAGATTGGTTAGGTGTCACTTGGGAGCCTCCAACAAGATTGTGGAGTTGAACCAAGGAGTTTGTAAGGGCAAGGAGATCGCCTACTTCGTGAAGATCTACCCTAGTGAGGCAAGTCCTTTGTGGGCGATGGCCATGGTGGGATACACAAGGTTGCTTCTTCATGGACCCTTCATGGGTGGATCCCTCCATGGACTCGCGCAACTGTTACCCTTCATGGGTTGAAGTCTCCATCAACGTGGATGTATGATAGCACCACCTATCAGAACCATGCCAAAAATCTCCATGTCTCCAATTGCGTTTGCACACTCCAATCCCATCCCTTTACATTCTTGCAACTTGCATGCTTTACATTCCGCTGCTCATAAACTATTGTCATGCTTGCTTGAAATGTATTGTGAATGTTTAAACTTGTGCTAAAACTCTACCTTAACTTCAAGAAAATAAAAATTGCCACTTTTACTTGTTAAGAGTCTATTCACCCCTCTAGACACCTCTTCTCGATCCTTTCACTTGGTATCAAAGCATTGGTCTACATTGCTTTGGTTTAATCACCATTGGAGGAAGATGGATGAGTCTATGTTAGGGAGTCTTAGACATAGAGTGCCTATACTTGATGGAGAGTTCTTTCTTGAGTGGAAAATTGACATGCTTGAGATTTTCAATGAATAGCTTTTGAACAAGTACATTACTAGCCCTTGTGCACCTCATGTTGATCCTTTGCATCCTACCCTTGATGAGTCTATTGACATGATGCACAACCTTAGAACTATTAATATTATCACTAGAGGTTTGCCTAGAAATTTGCTTGGTTGCTTGCCTACTCTTGATTGTGCTTACACCATATGGAGATTTCTTGAGGAACGATTTCCAAACTGTTCCTTGCAAAACTTAGATGAAATTCTTCATAAGTCTATTGCCTTAAGTAAGATGAATTCCAATGATCCTAAGTTTGGCGATTATCTATTTGAGTTTACTAACCACATGCGTGCCGAAGGAGATGTTGGAATGATTAGCAATATCATCTCCGAAGCCATTAGAATTCATAAAGATGATTATTGTGATGATCATTTATCTAATGAATCACTCTCTCTAGGAATTTATCCATAACAAGATGATGTTGAATATGGATACTATGATGAGGATGATCATATTGACTTTGATCTCGATGAGTCTATGAGACACTTTGGTCTTAGGGCTAATCTTCGCAGCTACATGGCTGGAGGAAAGGAATGGGTCCTTGATAGTGGATGTACCGATCACATGCCGCAGATAAGGATATGTTTCGTGAGCTTGCTAAAAGTAACGACCCTTGAAAGTATGTCACCTTTCATGATAACTCAAAGGTAAGGTGGTTGGCCTTGGTAAGGTGGCCATCTCACATGATAGCTCCATACAAAATGTTATGCTTGTTGAATCTCTTGGCTACAATTTACTTTCTGTATCTAGACTTGCTGACTTTGGCTTCAATGTCGTATTTACTGAACTAGATTGCCAAGTGTTTCGTAGAGATAATCATAATATGGTCTTTACCGGTATACATAGAGGTGATCCATATATTGTTGATTTCACTAAAAAGGCTCAACCTAGAACTTGCTTAATTGCTAAATCTTCCAAAGGTTGGTTGTGGCATAGAAGGTTAGGTCATGTGGGCATGCGAAATCTTGATAAGCTAATTAAAGGTGATTATCCTTGGAGTGAAAGATGTTATATTTGACAAGGATAGATTGTGCAGTGCTTGTCAAGCAGGAAAACAAGTTGGAGGAAGTCACCCCATGAAGAACATCATGACCACGAGAAGACCGCTTGAGCTACTTCATACGAATCTCTTTGGTCCCAATGCCTATAAAAGTCTCGGTGGTAACTCATTTGGTCTAGTCATAGTCGATGATTTTTCAAGATTTACGTGGGTGTTCTTTCTTGATGATAAATTGCAGGTCCAAAAGATCTTCAAGAACTTCACTAGGAAGGCCCAAAATCAATTTGAAGTGAATATCAAGAAGGTTTGCAGCAACAACAGAACGGAGTTCAAGAACGAAAATGTGGATACCTTTCTTGACAAAGAAGGGATTTCACATGAGTTCTCGGCCACATACACACCTCAAAAAAATGGAGTTGTTGAGAGGAAGAACCGGACTCTTATTGAGATGGTGAGAATGATGCTTGATGAGTACAAGATGCGAAAACACTTTTGGGCGGAAGCGGTTGAGGCGGCTTGTCATGCAGCAAATCGCTTGTATCTTCACAAGCTACTCAGTAAGACGACATACGAGCTTCTCACCGGTAACAAACCCCAAGTTGGATACTTTTGAGTATTCGGCTCAAAGTGCTATATTCTTGATAAGCATCATCGTTCTAAATTTTCTCCTAAATCTCATGAGGGTTTCCTCAAACTCTCACACTTACTGTGTCTACAATAATTTCACCTGAAAGGTTGAAGAGACGGTAGATGTGAAGTTTGATGAATCTAACGGCTCGCAAGTAGAGAAATTGACAATTGATGTAGGAGAAAAAGACCCTTCGGAAGCAATCCAAGACTTGTATCCGATTGCGTTTGCACACTCCAATCCCATCCCTTTACATTCTTGCAACTTGCATGCTTCACTTTCCACTGCTCATATACTCTTGCCATGCTTGCTTGAAATGTATTGTGAATGTTTAAACTTGTGCTAAAACTCTAACTTAGCTTGAAGAAAATAAAAATTGATACATTTACTAGTTAAGAGTCTATTCACCCCCCCCCCCTTCTAGACACCTCTTCTTGATCCTTTTAGTCTATTACACCCAATCATCACATGGTGTCTCGAAGTGACGAGCTGTAGCAATGGTGCATACTCAGGGAGAACACTTTTATCTTGAAATTAAGTGAAGGGATCACCTTATAATGCTACCGTTGTTCTAAGCAAAGTAAGATGCATAAAGGATAAACATCACATGCAATCAAAATATGTGACATGATATGGCCATCATCATCTTGTGCTTTTGATCTCCATCCCCAAAGCATCGTCATGAACTCCATCATCACCGACTCGACACCTTGATCTCCATTGTAGCGTCATTGTGTCGAGGTCGTCACGCCAACTATTGCTTCTACAACTATCTCGAATGCATAGTGATAAAGTAAAGCAATTACATGGCGCTTGCACTTCATACAATAAAGAGACAACCCTAAGGCTCCTACCGGTTGTCGATATTACAAAACATGATCATCTCATACATCAACATATATCACATCATATCTTGACCATATCACATGAAAACATGCCATGCAAAAAACATGTTAGATATCCTCTACTTTGTTGTTGCAAGTTTTACGTGGCTGCTACGGGCTTCTAGCAAGAACCGTTCTTACCTATGCATAAAGCCACAATGGTGATTCGTCAAGTTTGTTGTTTTAACGTTCTTCAAGGACCAACTTTAGTCAAATTCGATTTAACTAAAGTAGGAGAAACACACACCCTCTAGCCACCTTTATGCAAAACTAGTTGCATGTCAGTCGGTGCAACCGATCTCATGTGTGTGGACATTTAAGGTTGGTTCGGGACGCTTCATCCCACAATACTTCCGAATCAAAATAAGACATTTGTGGTAAGCAGTATGACTATCACCGCCCACAACCCTTTGTGTTCTACTCGTGCATATCATCAACGCATAGACGTGGCTCATGATGCCACTATTGGGAAACGTTGCATGGAAAACAAAAAAATTCTATGCACATGCAAGATCTATCAAGGAGATGCATAACAACGGGAGGGGAGAGTGTGTTTACGAACCCTCGTAGACCATAAGCGGAAGCGTTTAACAACGCGGTTGATGTAGTCGAACTTCTTCGTGCTCCAACCGATCAAGTACCGAAAGTACGTCACCTCCGCGTTCTTTACACGGTCAACTCGATGACATCCTACGCCTTCTTGATCCAGCAAGATGGAGAGGTAGTAGATGAGTTCCGGTAGCACAACATCATGGTGACGGTGATGGTGAAGTGATCTCCGCAGGGCTTCGCCTAAGTGTAAGTGCATCTAGTGCCACCCCTAGTTGGTTTTGGAGTATTGACGACAAACCTAGTTGAGGGACTAATGTGTTTGTGAGAATTGCAGGATAACACAGGTAGAAGTCCCTCATTGATTCGGTTTTACTACCAGAGATGACCCCTAAAAATGTATGAAGACATTGAAGCCAAAGGTGGTATATGAAGATATCCACATTGAAGACTATGACAAAAGAAGACACGTTATGAAGCCTATGGAGCTCGAAGACTTAGATCTTTCGTAGTTCTTTTTCTTTTGTGTTGAGTCATAGGAACCACCGTACTGTTAAGTGGGGTCCAGGAGAACCAGTCAGAATGACTGAAGTGATGCCTAAATCAAAAAAAAAACCTATGTCTTCGAGTGAAGACAATGAGAGCGAATCTTGTCCAGAGCCGGACAAGTCAGCTTTGCTTGTAGCCCAAGTAAAGTTGCCATGAGAGTTTGAAATCTGACCGTTGAGACACGTGTCAGTTCCTTAGTGACCCAGGGTCATTTCGGACAAATCAGGTCGGGTTGCCAAGTGGCTATAAATAGCCCACCCCCTACAACCATAAACGGTTGGCTGCTCAGATTTCAGTGCACGGCTTTTGTCGTTTGAGAGCAACCCACCTCGAAGCCTTTGAGAGAAAATTCCTAGCGAGGAGAAAAGCCCTAACCACCCAGAGCCAGAGAACATTGGGCATCACTTAAGTCTTCTTGTCTGTGTGATCTGAAGACTTATTACACTCGAGGACTGTGAATCCTCCAGACGGTTAGGCGTCGCGTTCAGAGCATCCAAGAGACATTGTGGATTGCCAGTGAACGAAGTCTGTGATGGTTTGGGAGTCTACCTTGAAGACTTACCAGAGTGATTGGGCGAGGACTATGTGACCTTAGCTCAAGGAGAATATGGTGAGGACTTGGTGTCCTGAGCTGCGTGTTCAGGACTGGGTGTCCGGGACTGTGTGTCCTAAGGTTTAAATACCTAGCCGCTCCAACCAGACGTACAGTTGTCACAGCAACTGGAACTGGTCCAACACATCATTGTCTTCAACGAGTTACCGGTTTCATCTTCACTTCCTTTTTCTTACTGTTACTCATTGTGAAGCCATTGCATGCTTGCTCTATCTTTTGTCTTCACAACGTGAATGTATGATCTGTTTGGCTTCATAACTTCTTCCTACCTGATCCTTATTACACTGCAACTGTTTGTCTTTGTGCTTTCACCCTATAGAATACTTGACCATGGCTTGCCTAGTGTAATCTAATTTCCGCTGCATAGTAATAGGCAAAATCTTCGCTGTCTGTCTTCATAACTCCCACGTTTTGAAGACTTTCATAAAAATCGCCTATTCACCCCCCCCTCTAGTCGATATAACGCACTTTCAATTGGTATCAGAGCAAGGTGCTCCCTTGTTCTGTGTGATTCGGTTTAACCACCTGGAGTTTTAGCTATGTCGACTGCAGAGATAATCAAAGTCTCCGTTGCGTGCCCCGTCTTTGATGGAACTGAATATCCCTACTGGAAGAATAAGATGCGTATGCATCTTGAAGCCATTGACGTCAACCTATGGTATGTCATCGAGAACGGTGTTCCCAAGGCTGGAGAAGGTGTCAGTGCTGCTGATGTCAAGAAGTTCACTCAACTGGACTCTACTGCCAAAAATATCATATGTGGTCATCTGACAAAAGGACAGTATGGCCGTGTGAGTGCCTTGAAGACATCCAAGCTGGTCTGGGACTGGCTCTCCAAGGTCAATGAAGGCATCTCAACCCAGAGAGATCAGAGAATCAGTGTTCTTCGCAACCTCTTCAACCGCTTCAAGCGAAATGACAATGAGAATGTCCAGCACACATTTGACCGGCTCACTGACATCACAAATGAGCTTCAAGCCCTCGGCGCCACTGAGATCACCAAACATGAAATCGTCAAGACGCTGCTGAGATCACATGATAGTTCGTTTGACATCCTAGCCCTGATGATTCAAGAACGTCCTGATTTCAAGACACTCGATCCGTCTGACATACTTGAGAGGCTCAACACACATGAGTTTCAGCTTTCTGAGAAAAGAGATATCTACGGTCCAAACTATGGGCGAACTCGTGCCTTGAAGGCAAAAGCTGTTTCCTCATCTGAAGAAGAATCTGACAGCAGTTCTGATGATCCTGAAGACATTGGAAGGGAACTTGCAATGCTAGTGAAGAAGTTCCAAAAATTCACCAAGAAGAAAGGCTTCAGAAAATCTTCATGATCAAGCTCAAGGAATGATGAAGCTTCTGCTCATGACTACAAGAAGAAAACATGTCACAAGTGCAAGAAAACTGGACACTTCATCTCTGAGTGTCCATAGTGGGACAATGAAAACAGAAGGAAGAAGAAGAGCAAGGAATATGATTCTGATGACAAGAAGAAGAAGAAATACTCAAAGTCTTCTTCCAAGTCTTCCTCAAAGTCTTCATCACACAAGAAGAGCTCATCTGGCAAGGCACGTGCGTTTGTTGGCAAGGAAATGGATTCAGAGGAGGAGTCCGCTTCTGAGGAGGCAGAGGTGGAATCTGAGGAGGAGTCTGATTCTGGCATTGCGAGTCTGGCTACAGCATATGTCGCCAAGTCCATCTTCAACACTGAAGACAATGACTTCATCACCGACACTGATGCAAATGACAAGAACGACTCCACATCTACCTACTGCTTCATGGCACACGATGCCAAGGTAAACACACGCACTACTCGCTATCAAACATCTAGTGACGATGACTCTGACTGTGATTCAAAACCCAGCTACAAAACACTTGCTAAAATTGCAACTGAACAACAGAAAGCTATGGAACATATTCAAAAACTGTTAGACAGAAGCGATGATCTGTTGGGTGCTGAAATGACTCGATCTGAATCCTTAATTGAAGACATAAAAAATCTTCATGTTAAGTATCAGGAACTTGAAGATCGTCTTGATACTCTATCAACAACTCATGAAAAGCTTTCCTATGATTACCTTCAAAGGAAGCAAGAACTTGAGAAATTGAGAGCGGCTCATGAAGATCTTCAAAAGGAAAACGAATCACTTCGCGCCGAACAGATCAGTTCCGCTCAGGAAGGATTTGAACCACCATGTCTTAAATGCATTGAGCGTGATAATGCCACTTCTGTTGCTGAATGTTCCACTGCTACTGCTGTTGCAATATCTTCAACTGTTGATGTGGTAACTAACCCCTCTGCTGAGGATACCACTGCTATTGCTGATGAGAATACTAGGTTGAAGACATTGCTTGAAACTAGGATGTACAAAAGTCTTAAAGGACATCAGACACTATGTGATGTCCTCAAGAAGCAGATTCTGAACCGAAACCCTAGGAAAGAGGGTGTTGGGTTCGTAAGGAAAATAAATGCAGATGGCTCTTATTGGAAACCTGAGCAGTACCCCAAAACCACATGGGTTGCTGCAAAGGAACCTTCAGCAGATCCATCCAATTTATCTAGCTTCACATGTGCTAACCCCATTATTATTGATGAATCCTTTGATGCAAACTATAAACTGTTTAAGAGTCAGAATGGTGAAGTGTTTGCCAGGTACATTGATACTAACTGCAGGAATGGACCGCCTATGAAGAAGATCTGGGTTCCGAAAAAGTGTTTGGAAGATCTTCCTATGAATTTCTTCATGACACCTCACTTGAAGAAGACAAACCTCAGACCAAAGACTTCATACGGTCCAAAGGCTTCATACAAACATAGGACTCATCTGAGTCACACTAACGCAAATGTTTTGCAGGGAAACAATACTCAGGCATATGAATATGAGAGCGGCTCATCGAACCGTCATGTTCATATGACCAAAAATTATTCTGCTTATTCCTATGAGTATTATTGTCCACCTGCAAGACTATTTGCTAAGGCTTCAAAGCCAAAATTCTCAGATGTTGCACTTAGACTTATTGCTTTCAAGCCACCCTTGAAGATGTGGGTGGTTAAGAAAGCTTAACTCTCTTTTGCAGGGAAAGGTCTCCAGCAGAAAAACAAAATCTTCTGACGCTATTGCTGGGGACCTTAAAAATCTTGTAGGGCGCAAGATAAAATTCCCGAATGGCATCATTATGTACTTCGTTCCTGAATCGCATGCTACTCTCCCTATTAGTCCTAATCTGGATCTAAGTTTTCATAACCCACTGGTTCGTCAAATGTTTTTGCTTCACAATTCTCTTCGTGAAGCCTATCCCCCTAACTGCACTGTAGGGTACGACACCAGCGTCTTCAAAGTCTTCAGAATGGATTATTGACAGTGGGTGTACAAATCACATGACTGGCAAAAGAAGCCTTCTTATGGACTCAACCTTACGTCCATCCGACAAGAGCCACATCACATTTGCTGACACTGGTAAAAGTAAGGTATTGGGTCTAGGTAGAGTTGCAATCTCAAAGGATCAACACATGGATAAAGTCATGCTTGTTGAATCCCTTGGCTTCAACTTAATGTCTGTCTCAATGCTTTGCGATTTGAACATGATCGTAATGTTTGGAAAATATCGTTGCCTAGTACTAATGGAATCTGACAAGTCTCTAGTGTTTGAAGGGTATCGAAAAGATGATCTGTACGTGGTAGATTTCTCAGCAGGGCCACAACTTGCAGTATGTCATCTTGCAAAAGCTTCAGAATGCTGGCTTTGGCATCGGAGGCTTGGGCATGCTGGCATGAGGAACCTCCACACCCTTGCGAAGAAGAAGCATGTCATAGGCATCGAGGGCGTCAAGTTCAAGAAAGATCACTTATGCGGTGCCTGTGAAGCAGGGAAGATGACAAGGGCAAAACATCCTTCGAAGACAATCATGACTACTACTCAACCCTTCGAACTGCTCCACATGGATCTTTTCGGCCCCACTCACTACTCAACTTTTACTACTACTGCTTGCCTCTATGCCTTCGTCATTGTTGATGATTACTCTAGATATACTTGGGTGCACATAATCCTTTACAAGACTGAAGTGCAGGATGTCTTCAGACGCTTCGCCAATCGTGCTATGAACAATTTTGGCGCCAAGATAAAACACATCAGAAGTGACAATGGCACTGAATTCAAGAACACTGGCCTTGATACATATCTTGATACCTTGGGCATCACACATGAATTCGCAGCTCCGTACACGCCACAGCAGAATGGCGTCGTCGAACGCAAGAACAGAACACTCATTGAGATGGCCAGAACAATGCTAGATGAATACAAGACTCCAAGAAAATTTTGGACTGAAGCCATTGACACTGCATGCCATACAATCAATCGTGTTTATCTTCACAAGCTTCTGAACAAGACATCTTATGAACTCCTAACTGGCAAGAAGCCAAATGTCAGTTACTTCAGAGTATTTGGCGCAAAGTGCTGGATCAAGGACCCACACCACACCTCAAAGTTTGCACCAAAAGCACATGAGGGATTTATGCTTGGATATGGAAAGGATTCACACTCCTACAGAGTCTTCAATCTCTTTCATTACAAAGTGATTGAAACAGTGGATGTGCGGTTCGATGAGACAAATGGTTCACAAAGAGAGCAACTGCCAAATGTGCTAGATGAGATCCCAGCTAGTGAATCAATCAAGCTAATGGGAACTGGAGAGATTATACCTTCTGAAGCTCATCCTGAAGAAGAACTTATCATCTCAGCACCTGATCAACATGAAGGCAATGCTCAGCCTAAAGACATTCCTACCAACAACAACACAGATCAGCAAGAGCAAAGTCTTCACACGATACATCCTCGTATTGCCAATGAAGTGCAGATTGACAGAATAATTGACAGCATCAATGCACCTGGTCCACTAACTCGTTCAAGGGCAACTCAGCTAGCTAATTTTTGTGGGCACTTCGCATTCGTCTCAATATCAGAACCCAAGAAAGTTGAAGAAGCCTTCATGGAACCTGAATGGATTCAAGCTATGCAAGAAGAGCTTCAACAGTTTGAGCTGAATAATGTATGGGAACTGGTTAAGCGTCCTGATCCACGGAAGCACAACATAATAGGCACCAAATGGATATACCGCAACAAACAAGATGAGCATGGTCAAGTTGTCAGAAACAAAGCTCATCTCGTTGCTCAAGGATATACTCAAGTGGAAGGCATTGACTTTTTTGAAACATTTGCTCCCATGGCTAGGCTTGAAGCCATACGCATTCTGCTGGCCTATGCAAATCATCATAACATACTTCTATATCAAATGGATGTGAAAAGTGCCTTTCTCAATGGCAAGATTGAAGAAGAAGTGTATGTTGCACAACCGCCTGGCTTTGAAAATCCAAAACATCCTGACATGGTATACAAGCTCAACAAGGCACTGTATGGCCTCAAACAAGCCCCTAGGGCCTGGTATGACACACTCAAATACTTCCTGAAGAGCAAAGGCTTCATACCTGGTTCCCTGGATCCCACTCTTTTCACGAAGACATATGATGGTGAACTGTTTGTGTGCCAAATATATGTGGATGACATTATCTTCGGCTGCACCAATCAGAAGTACAGTGAAGAGTTTGGATATATGATGCAAGAGCAATATCAGATGTCCATGATGGGGGAGCTAAAGTTCTTCCTTGGTCTTCAAATACGACAACAACGCAATGGCATCTTCATATCTCAAGAGAAGTATCTCAAAGATTGCCTGAAGAAGTTCGGTATGCAAGACTGCAAAGGCTTCACAACACCAATGCCAGCCAAACATCATCTAGGTCCTGACGACAACGGTAAAGAGTTCGATCAAAAGGTATACCGCTCCATGATTGGTTTTTTGCTTTATTTATGTGCATCTAGGCCAGATATTATGCTTAGTGTTTGCATGTGTGCTCGATTTCAAGCGGCACCAAAGGAGTCACATCACTTAGCAGTGAAGCGAATTCTTCGATATTTGGCTCACACCCCAACTCTAGGATTATGGTATCCAAAGGGCTCATAGTTTGATTTGGTTGGATTTTCGGATGCTGATTATGCTGGTGACAAAGTTGATCGCAAGTCTACATCAGGCACATGTCACTTTCTAGGACGATCACTTGTATGTTGGTCTTCAAAGAAGCACAACTGTGTATCTCTCTCCACTGCTGAATCTGAATACATTGCTGCTGGATCTTGCTGTGCTCAGCTTCTGTGGATGAAGCAAACACTCAAGGATTATGGCATTCATCTGAAGCAAGTACCACTTTACTGCGACAACGAAAGTGCCATCAAGATTGCCAACAACCCAGTTCAGCACTCGAAGACAAAGCACATTGAAATTCGTCATCACTTTCTCAGAGATCATGTTGTGAAGGAAGACATTGATATCATACACGTCAACACCGAAGAACAATTGGTAGATATCTTCACCAAGCCCTTGGATGAGAAGAGGTTTTGCAAGTTACGGTGTGAGCTAAATATCCTGGAATCCTCAAATGTCCTGTGATCATGCACACATCCTAACCCTTATGCATATTGATGACTTAGATGTGCAACACACGAAGTGAAGTATATCTTCAAATCAATGAAGACATACATTCTAAGTGTGAATACATTAATGTGGAATTTGACTTCAGAGCGCCACGATAATTGTGCGCCGTGTCTGGGTTTAATACTTCCTATATGGTGGGTAACGCCACCACCAAATGTTCTGTTTTGAAGTGTTTCACTCATGGCGTTACCTTGCAATGTCTTCACATTTGATTTGGCTTCGAACTCAACATATCTTCATGATTATCTTCACTATGTTGACTACAGATATATATATATATATATATATATATATATGCTAGTGTTCTGTCCTCTACAGCATTCACTTATAGCTATGTCTTCTTGGTTGAATCTTTCTGAACTAAGTGAATGTGATCGGACCCCAACATCTCTATGCTTTCTATCTCAAACTCTATCTCTCCAAGTCATATGCATTCTATTGAAACTGTCGAATGTCTTCACTGCGTCCTTGTCAGCAGAAGATATAGAGACAACCATAAAGTCCATTTTCAATGCTCATTCCTCCACATAAAATCCGGAGAAGCAGGAACGACCGCCCGACAATCCAGGCGTGCGTGGGACGTGGAACAAACCCCAAACTTCCGCAAACAGGCCACGCGTTCCTCAGATGCGAATCACCAGGGCACCTGTGTAATAGCACAGTGCCGCCCCTGTGCCTATAAATTCACAATTACCGTGGCCATTATCTCCTTCTTCCACTCTCGCACGAACCCTAGCGCCACCGCTAGCTCTCGACGACGCCGGCGACGAAGCGCTTCGCTGCCGCAACCTCTCCGACGCCGTCCTCACGCTGACCGCGGACATCGTTCTCTGCGCCATCGCCGTAGGTGTCTTCCGTCGCCAAGTTAGGGCACGGAGGACTGAACTGCTTGGCATCATCTCCCACTTCCGTCTAGCAGTTCCAAGTGTGGTAAATAAAACTTTTTTTACAGCCCCTTTTGATCTCATGGTTCTGTCACTTTCTACCATAAGAAGTTTATCTTCACACAAGTTAGATCTCTCAATCTGCATCTCATAACATGCCTAGTATATTCACTTGTGCTTCATGAAGTAGTTAGATTCCTCACTTGTACTGATCTGTGGGTTCGTACAAATCTGGAACCAACTTCTTATCTATGAGTGAATGTCTTCGCACGATGAGGTCAATGTCTTCTAAACTGATTAATCTTCAAAACCTTCTGAGAATGCATATGACCTCTTCCCCTTCCCTCGCACCTTAATGCTGTCACAGGTACATGTCCGTGGGAGAATCCTTCGGTTCTCATAGTCTGCATTCATTTGCAGAATTCCTATAGCATCACATAAATTCTCCTGAAGCCAGTTCCTGTTGGTCCAGCAAAAGAAAGCCTTTGAAGCCTTTGAAAGTTTTGAAGCCTTTCAAGTTAAAGTATATGGCTTCAGAAGCAGCGGCAAGGAAGGGGGGCAGACAGCGACGTGAAGGAACTTCCAAAGATCTGCCTGAAGACCTGGCAGAAATGTATAAAACAGATCCTGAAGAGAATTATGGGCAGCGCAAGACCCGAATCCAATGGATTCGACGCTATTGGGCAGAACAATGGTTCAAATACCGCTTCGTCACCCAGGAGTATGCTGAGAAAAGTGCCATCAAGAGACCATGGGGGGACATCCTCTACAAGAATCTCATATCCAGGACCAGAGATGAAGCCATTGCTCAAGGCTTCTACCCATGCATGGTCCGAGGACCACAGCCTGATGATGCGCATCCGTCGTCACTCCTCTGGTGTCGTGATGACAATCTGTTCAAGCGCAACTTCCAGTTTGCCCAACAATCAGCGAAGCAGAACAAGAAGAAATTTGGGTTAGACTTCAACCATGGTCCCTCAGCACCAAGGGCAGATGGCACACGCTATGCAGAACCCAATATCATCGGTCCATATGCCAATCTTGAGGGCCTCATCACCCGCATCTTAGTCCAAGGGACTGCCGTGAATGACCCTCCAGCTGATTCTGAGTCTGATGAAGCTCCTGCTGTACCGAAGCCAAAGCAGTCGAAGAAGCCAAAAGCTTCAAAGCCAGCCCCTTCATCAAAAATCTCAAGGGCGAAGCCATTGGCAACTGCACCTCCTGAAGACAGTGTGCAGTCTGAAGACGTATCCCGCGTCTTCAAGCCTTAGAAGGCCCAGGTGCCTCATCCACACACCGGTAAAGAGCTCACAGCTGCTGCCATTCTGCGCAGCGAAGCCATTGATCTGTCAAGTGATGAAGATCTTGGAGATGACGCTCTAGAGCAGCTCATCAAGAGCAAAGAAGAAGCTGAAATCTTCAACAATTTGCCTCTCTTTGATGTCGCCATCATCCACAACTTCATCGACAAATGGTTTGCCACACCAAACATCAGCTTCGAAGATCTGCAGCTGCCTGTTGGCCTCAGCGTCGCCTTCCAAGGCGCAATTGCTTCAGAACTTGCCATTGCCCAGCGCATTGTTGAATTGAAGCAGAAAATTGATCATGAAAAGGCTCAGTTCAAGAAGAATATGGCCAAGCTCAGCGTGCAAGAAGTGAAGAGCTTCAAAACCATGTTGCATGAGCTCAAGGAAAATTTTCTGAAGAAGCGTGCAGAAGCTCAGGGCTCACGTGAGCGGATGAAGTCTCTGGCTGAAAGATGTGTACAAGCCTACAATGAGGCTAAGAAGCGCAAGGCACTTGGGCGTCCTGGCATCGACCCCAAGATGGCCGCGAAGAAGAAGAAGAAGCCTGCTATGGCTGAACCAGAGGCACCTAGGCAAGTAGCAGTTCCAATTGTCTTCCCAACTGCAATGACTGGCTCGAAGCCAAAGAGCCGGTCAACAGCTTCAGAGCTCAAGAAGACAAGAACTGCTGAGGTTGAAGCCAGGAAGAGGAAAAGCTCTGAAGCCTCTCTTACTGGCCCCAGCAAGAAGAAGCGAAAGATCAAGAAATCTCGGGCTGCTCCCACAGAGCCCTTGATAGTTGAACCTATCTCTATGGTTCACCCCAACGTAGAACGACAACTGACAGTTCATGAGCCTGCTTCCACAGAGGCTCCTGAAGCTGAAGACATACCAGCAGCCGACCCCATTGCTGCTGAAGACATTGGTCATCAAGACAATGTACAAGATGATGCAGCCCTTCCTCAGTATGAACAAAGCGAGCTCATTAGCATTGGTCGTCCTCTGACGCCAATTGCACAAGATGCATCATGGGCGGATCGCCCTCAAGAGGAAGAAGACAATGAGGCCCAGCCCACTCAAACCCCACAGGCATCGTCTGCATTCCGCAGGCTTCGCAAAGGTCCAAGGCCTCAAGTCTATGCTGAAGACATTCCGGCTGCATCAGCCGAAGAAGAAGCACCACAAGAGTCCACTCCAATGCTCCACCAAGAAGCAGTTCTCCAGGAGAACGTGCTTGTGACTGACCCTCCAGCTAGTCAAGCGGAGGCTAAAAATATTGAGGCTGCCACAACCAACACTGAAGCCAATGTGGAGCCCTCCCCACCAAAAGCTTCAGCAGACAGCGAAGCTACTGATCCAGACTCTTCTGTTCCTGAATCTGCTACTGGTCCTCAATTTGATTATCATGTTGAGCACAGGCCTCATGTCCAGAAGCCAGTCCCAAGGCTGCCAAGGTTCCCAGGTCCTGCATCAGCACCTGGCTCCTTCGACATCAATAGCTTCAAGGCAGACAATACGTTCTTCAACAGCTCCAAGAACCCCTATTCAAGGGACAGGATTTCATCAGATAGGTTCTGGAGCTATCCTCAGCGCAGCTACTATTCATGCATCCTATACAACCAAGGTCGCATCTTCCCGCACAAGCGCCTTGATGTTGAAGCTATTGCTGGTCTGCCCTGTTTAGAGGAAGCGCTGGATTGCTTCAAGCAAGTGGGTCTGCTGCAATTTATAACTGATGAAGAGCACTGGAATGAAGAGCTTCTGTTGCAATTCTATGCCACCCTACATATCAAGGGATACAACAGAGATCCGAAGACTTGGGCCCTGGAGTGGATGACCGGCAATGTCCATCACGAAGCCAATGCATTCGATATCATTGAGCTCACCGGCCTGCCCACTCCTGGCGAACTCTTCGAGGAAGGTTGTCCACTACACACTGAAGCTCTTGAGAGCATATTCCAGAGGCCTGAACCAAATATGAGTCAGATGCTCTCCATGATGAAGCCACTGCCTCTCGATGCTCCTTATCCAACAGAGTTCTTCATTGAAGACTTTGAGTACCTGCCCAGAACAATCTATCACATTATCCGGCGGACTCTCTGGCCTATTAAAGGGCACTCTCCAAATGCCAAGATTGAGGGTGCAATGAAGACTCTAATATTCTGTATCCTTCATGGCAAATGCTTCAACGCATAGGATTTCTTCATACGCCAACTCGCTGCATCAGGCTCAGATCTGTTTGGTTTAAAGTTCTATGCTCCTTGGGTAATGAGACTGATCAAGCTTCACTCTGCAATCTCATATCAGCCTTCAGCCCGCAACCATCGGATCTTCTTGCCAGATGTGGATACCTCTGCCGAAGCTATATATCCTGAGCCTACCAAGCAACCTTTGAGTCTTCAGAATGCAGAACACCAGAGCTTCACTCAAAATGATGAAGGTGTTGAAGCCATCTCCAGGGTGTATCCTTTGGCTGGCACTACACGTGCGCCACACCCTGCTTCAACTGAAGCCACTGATAGTGCAACTGCTTCAAGACCCAAGAAGCGCGCTCGTGTTCTCAATGACCGAGAGCTTCTTGTGGCCCTTCATCGAAAACAAGATAGGCATCACGACTGGCTAAAGCGTCAGATGAAAAGCCTCTTGGTGGATGTTAATCGTCTTCAAAATCTTGCCACCAAGAATGCTTTCGTCACTCATGAAACCTGTCGTCGTACATGGAAAGGGCTATCAATGATGTGTACTGAAGCTGAACTTGAAGAGGATGGCTTCACTGAGCGATTCAAGTTTGACACCACACCTCCTAGAAGGGCTATGATGCGCAACACACCATCACTTGAAGACTCTGAGTTTTCTTCATCTGCTGCCACAGTCACTGCCAGAATCATTGATGAAGAAGACGATGCTACATCACCGCCACCTGCTTCAGCACCTCCAAGCTCTTCTGCACCACCACACACCTCCAACGACCCTGCTGCTCCTGGGAATGAGTAGACACTCTATGTCTTCAAACCTTTTTGGTCCTTGCTGACAAAAGGGGGAGAAGCATATGGGTTGATAGTCTTCAAGCGGGTCCATATGGGCGGGTGCTTTATGTTTTGCTATATTTTGCTTCGTGTTTACAACTCTCGTTTTTTCTTCATTTGGTTCTTATGAGTTGTAACACTTAAACCAGATGGTCGTCTGCTACTTGTTTGCCACCCTATTTTGCGAAGATAAATTCCGCATGTGCGACGATAAATTCCGCACTTAGCTCATTCTGCAGACGTCCATTTTCCATTATGCATGTCATTATCTTCATATACTTTCACATGCATAGTGGATTGTCATCATAAGCTGAAGTGGATCTCCAAGTACAACCTGCCATGTGCATTTGCATTCCAAAAGCAAATTAACTTATATGCACATCTTCAGGGGGAGCCCTTGCAACTTATGAAGACAATTCCTTATCCTTTACAATTTCACAGACTATATTCCCCGTTGAAAACTTCAACTAGTTTGTCATCAATCACCAAAAAGGGGGAGATTGTAAGTGCATCTAGTGCCACCCCTAGTTGGTTTTGGAGTATTGACGACAAACCTAGTTGAGGGACTAATGTGTTTGTGAGAATTGCAGGATAACACAGGTAGAAGTCCCTCATTGATTCGGTTTTACTACCAGAGATGACCCCTAAAAATGTATGAAGACATGAAGCCAAAGGTGGTATATGAAGATATTCACATTGAAGACTATGACAAAAGAAGACACGTTATGAAGCCTATGGAGCTCGAAGACTTAGATCTTTCGTAGTTCTTTTTCTTTTGTGTTGAGTCATAGGAAC
This sequence comes from Triticum aestivum, assembly GCF_018294505.1. NCBI lineage: Eukaryota > Viridiplantae > Streptophyta > Magnoliopsida > Poales > Poaceae > Triticum > Triticum aestivum. Next base: position 278,788,557 of record NC_057806.1, read on the forward strand.
CACCGTACTGTTAAGTGGGGTCCAGGAGAACCAGTCAGAATGACTGAAGTGATGCCTAAATAAAAAAAAACCTATGTCTTCGAGTGAAGACAATGAGAGCGAATCTTGTCCAGAGCCGGACAAGTCAGCTTTGCTTGTAGCCCAAGTAAAGTTGCCATGAGAGTTTGAAATCTGACCGTTGAGACACGTGTTAGTTCCTTAGTGATCCAGGGTCATTTCGGACAAATCAGGTCGGTTGCCAAGTGGCTATAAATAGCCCACCCCCTACAACCGTAAACGGTTAGCTGCTCAGATTTCAGTGAACGTCTTTTGTCATTTGAGAGCAACCCACCTCGAAGCCTTTGAGAGAAAATTCCTAGCGAGGAGAAAAGCCCTAACCACCCAGAGCCAAAGAACATTGGGCATCACTTAAGTCTTCTTGTCTGTGTGATCTGAAGACTTATTACACTCGAGGACTGTGAATCCTCCAGACGGTTAGGCGTCACGTTCAGAGCATCCAAGAGACATTGTGGATTGCCAGTGAACGAAGTCTGTGAAGGTTTGGGAGTCTACCTTGAAGACTTACCAGAGTGATTGGGCGAGGACTATGTGACCTTAGCTCAAGGAGAATACGGTGAGGACTTGGTGTCCTGAGCTGCGTGTTCAGGACTGGGTGTCCGGGACTGTGTGTCCTAAGGTTTAAATACCTAGCCACTCCAACCAGATGTACAGTTGTCACAGCAACTGGAACTGGTCCAACACATCATTGTCTTCAACGAGTTACCGGTTTCATCTTCACTTCCTTTTTCTTACTGTTACTCATTGTGAAGCCATTGCATGCTTGCTCTATCTTTTGTCTTCACAACGTGAATGTATGATCTGTTTGGCTTCATAACTTCTTCCTACCTGATCCTTATTACACTGCAGTTGTTTGTCTTTGTGCTTTCACTCTATTGAATACTTGACCATGGCTTGCCTAGTGTAATCTAATTTCCGCTGCATAGTAATAGGCAAAATCTTCGCTGTCTGTCTTCATAACTCCCACGTTTTGAAGACTTTCATAGAAATCACCTATTCACCCCCCCTCTAGTCGATATAACGCACTTTCACTAAGCACTACGAAAATATGACCGGTGGTGTAAACGGTGGAGGGGGGCACTGCACACGGCTAGGCAATTGTCTGTTATGTGCTAGGTGATCCCCTCCCACATATATGTAGGTGGGAGGGAGGGAGGAGCAGCCAAAGGAGGTGCCCAAGTAGGAGGAATCCTACTTGGGGTGCCTCCCAAGCTGCGCCCCCTTTCCTTATTTGGAGTGCGTGGAAAGACAGCGGAGGGTGGCGCCCCCCTCCTTCCTTTCTCCCATGAGAGGGAAATGCAGGAGGGGCTAGACCTCCTCCTTTTCCTTCCCTAGGGCTGGCCAAAAAAGGGAGGAGGTGCACCAGCCCCCTTGTGGGTTGGTCTGTCCCGACCTTTGGCCCATAACTTGCTGGGGGGGGGGTGTCTCAAACTCCTTCCATCCCGGTACGTCCCGAAACACTTCCGGTGTCCTAATACCATCGTTCTATCTATCAATCTTTACCTCTCGACCATTTCGAGACTTGATACGTCTCCAACGTATCTATAATTTTTGATTGTTCCATGCTGTTATATTATCAATCTTGGATGTTTTATAAACATTTTATAGTCATTTTGTATCATTTTTTGGTACTAACCTATTGACATAGTGCCAAGTGCTAGTTGCTGTTTTTTCCATGTTTTTTACATCGCAGAAAATCAATATCAGACAGAGTCCAAATGCCCCGAAACTTTACAGAGAATTTTTATGGGCCAGAAGGAACACAACGGGCCCTGGCTGCGCCTGGGGGGTGCCCCAAGGGAGGCACAACCCACCAGGGCACGCCAGGAGGCCCATGCACGCCCTGGTGGGTTGTGCCCACCTCGGGTGCCCCCGGACCGCCTCTTTGCTCCATAAATACCCCAATATTCCAGAAACCCTAGGGGAATCGACAAAATATTCATCTAGCCGCCGCAGAGTCCAGAACCACCAGATCCAATCTAGACACCATCTCGGATGGGGTTCACCACCTCCATTGGTGCCTCTCCGATGATGCGTGAGTAGTTCTTTGTAGACCTTCGGGGCTGTAGTTAGTAGCTAGATGACTTCATCTCTCTCTCTCTCTCTTGATTCTCAATACAATGGTCTCTTGGAGATCCATATGATGTAAATCTTTTGCGGTGTGTTTGTTGGGATCGATGAACTTTGAGTTTATGATCAGATCTATCTTTTTATATCCATGAAAGTTATTTGAGTTTCTTTGATCTCTTATATGCATGATTGCTTGTAGCCTCGTATTTCTTCTCCGATATTTGGGTTTTTTTTGGACAACTTGATTTATATATCTTGCAATGGGAAGAGGTGCTTTGTAGTGGGTTCAATCATACAATGCTTGATCCCGGTGACAGAAAGGGAAACAACACGTATGTATTGTTGCTACTAAGGATAAAACGATGGGGTCTATCTCTACATAGATAGATCTTGTCTACATCATGTTGTCGTTATTATTGCATTACTCCGTTTTTCCATGAACTTAATACACTAGATGCATGCTGGATATCGGCCGATGTGTGGAGTAATAGTAGTAGATGCAGGAAGGAGCCGGTCTACTAATCTTGGACGTGATGCCTATATAATGACCATTGCCTGGATATCATCATAATTATTCGAAGTTCTATCAATTGCCCAATAGTAATTTGTTTACCCACCATTTGCTATTTTTCTCGAGAGAATCCACTAGTGAAACCTACGGTCCCCGGGTCTTCTTTCTCATATATTTTCCTTTGCGATCTACTTCTCTCTTGCTTTTATTTTCAGATCTACTAAACCAAAAACCCAAAAATACTTTGCTGCAATTTATTCTTATTTAGTTATTTGGCATTCGATCTTTCAATCTACTACAAATTTACCTCACGTCTGTTTGCCTATCTTGAGGCGCCGTACCCCGTAAGGGATTGACAACCCCTTTAACATGTTGGATTGTGATGTTTACGTTGTGTTGCTTGGTTGTCCTACTGGTTCGATAGCCTTGGTTTCATATCTGAGGGAAATACCTACCGCTGCTGTGTTGGATCATCCCTTCCTCTTTGGGGAAATACCGACGTAGCTTCAAGCGACATCAAAAGGAATTTCTGGTGCCGTTGCCGGGGAGCATCTTCAACATATACCAGGTTCCTAATCACAAATCTCATCTCCTAGCAATTTACATTATTTTCCATTTGCCTCTCGTTTTGCTCTCCTCCACTTCACAAAAAATTGTCATTTTATTCGCCTCTCTTTTCGTTCGCCGTTTTCTTGTCGGATCTGTTTTTGTGTGAAATATTGTTTGCTGTTATTATCATTATGGATAGTTCTTCCTCTATTGCTTGCACTCCTGAGAATGAAGTTCTCAACTTTAAACAAAGGGGAGGAGAAAATTTAAAACATGCTTGGTATAGGATTTGCAATGCTCATAATAGATCTTTTCGTAAGCAATCCACCGTTGTTCTTCTTCATTGTTTTTATGTTGGCATCACCACTTGATATAGATTCGTCCTTGATATGATTACCGGTGGAAATTTATTGATGTGTCCTTCTCTTGATGCCTTTAATGCTATGGGAAATTTAGTGGGTTCACCACCCCTCACGATCAATGAGAAAACTCTGACTCTTGAGCATGTTATGGAAAGACAAGATGCTATTGAAAAGAAAATGCTCACTTAAGATCATATGGAAATTATAGGTAAAAAGATTCATAATTTTTCTACCGATATTGGGTCAAAAGTGGGAGATATTCTTAACTTGTTAAGGGAAAAGGGTACCATAAATCATGATAGAATAGAAGAAAGCCCTTCTCAGATTGATAAATTAGAAGAAATTTTTAGTAATCTAAGCACGACTTTCACTTCAGCTAAAACTATCGAAAAAACTCCCATTAAAATTGGTAGAGCTTCTAAGCACAAGGGTGCAACCTCTAGTAATAGCAATAAAGAAGATCTTAAGATGATTGGTATTCACCCGGATTTTGTTGAAGTGATCAGGGATCCTTTTTGCAAGAATGAAATCTTTATTCCTAGAAGTGTTGTTATTGAAAATATTTATGCTAAATCTTTGAAGGATTCTAAGTGTTTGATTGAATAGTTGGACAAAGATGACAAAACTTAGATCCTTGATTTATGCCTAGCTAAGGGCGTAAAACTATAGCGCTTGTTGGGAGGCAACCCAATGAATAAAATTTATTTTTGCTTCTTGCTTCCTGATTTTGTGTGTTATCACAATTATGCCAATGTTATGATTGTGTTTTTTATGTTTTAATTAGTGTTTGTGCCAAGTAAATCCTTTAGGATCTTCTTGGGTGATAGTTGTTTGATCTTGCTGGAAAACAGAAAATTTTACGCTCACAAAAATAATTTTCATTTTTAGCAGAGAGCGATAAAATACGCATTACACTTGCAGTAGATCAATATACAAATTGCTCAGGTGGTCCTATTTTTTCAGAATTTTTGGAGTTACAGAAGTATTTGAAATAGTCAGATTGCTACAGAATGTTCTGTTTGGACAGATTATGTTCTCTTTGTGTTGTGTGCTTATTTTGATGGCTCTATGGTTTTCTTTGATGAGTTTTTGCCATAGAAAAGTTGGAATACAGTAGATATAATACAAAAACAAAATATGAATTGGTTTGATACAATACTTATAGTAGTGATTTATTATTCTTATACTAACGGATCTCACGAAGGTCTTGTTGAGTTTTGTGTGATTAAAGTTTTCAAGTTTTGGGTTATCTTACGATGGATGAAGGAATAAAGGATAGAAGAGCCTAATCTTGGGGATGCCCTGGCATCGCAAGCTTTTATCCAAAAATGAGCAACCAACTAAGCTTGGGGATGCCCCCTGAGTGGCATCCCCTCTTTCTTCTAATGACCATCGGTATTTTACTCTAAACTATATTTTTATTCGTCACATGATATGTGTTTTGCTTGGAGTGTCTTGTATGATATGAGTCTTTGCTTGTTTTATTTTGTGCTTTAAGCCTTAATCCCTTGTTGGACACACCTATTTGAGAGAGCTAAAATTATGTCATGACTTGTTAGAATTGCTCTCTATGCTTCACTTAAATTTTTATGAGCTATGGACTTGCTCTAGTGCTTCACTTATATCTTTTTGAGCATGGTGTGTGAGGGAGTCCTGGATTAGGGGGTCTCCAGACAGCCGGACTATATCCTTTGGCCGGACTGTTGGACTATGAAGATACAAGATTGAAGACTGCGTCTCGTGTCCGGATGGGACTCTACTTGGCGTGGAAGGCAAGCTAGGCAATACGGATATGTATATCTCCTCCTTTGTAACCGACCTTGTGTAACCCTAGCCCCCTCCGGTGTCTATATAAACCGGAGGGTTTAGTCCATAGGACAAGATACAATCATACCATAAGCTAGCTTCTAGGGTTTAGCCTCTTCGATCTCGTGGTAGATCAACTCTTGTAATACCCATATCATCAAGAATAAATCATGCAGGACGTAGGGTTTTACCTCCATCAAGAGGGCCTGAACCTGGGTAAAACATCGTGTCCCCTGCCTCCTGTTACCATCCGCCTTAGACACACAGTTCGGGACCCCCTACCCGAGATCCGCTGGTTTTGACACTGACATTGGTGCTTTCATTGAGAGTTCCTCTGTGTCATCGCCGTTAGGATTGATGGCTCCTACGATCATCAATAGTGATGCAGTCCAGGGTGAGACTTTTCTCCCCGGACAGATTTTTGTATTCTGCGGCTTTGCACTGCGGGCCAATTCACTTGGCCATCTGGAGCAGATCGAAAGTTACGCCCCTGGCCACCAGGTCAGGTTTGGAAGCTTAAACTACACGGACGATATCCGTGGAGACTTGATCTTCGATGGATTCGAGCCCCTGCCTTGTGCGTCACACGGTCACGATGAGTATGATTTAGCTCTACCATCGGACAGTGTTCAGGAGGTCGCACCGGCAGCCGCTCCGACCCTCAATTCAGAGCCAGTTGCGCCGTCCATGGACGGGTGGATGGACCCCGCCACGGAGGCCTTATCCTCAGCGGCGATCGAGCCGAACACCGACCTTACCCTGCACGAGAGCCGTGTTATCAAACTGCCGGATCCTTCTCCAGCCACGGACTCCGAACCGCCTGCACCCGTTCCTAGTGAATCCGATTGGGCGCCGATCATGGAGTTTACCTCCGCGGATATTTTTCAGTACTCGCCGTTTGGCGACATACTGAACTCATTAAGGTCTCTCTCCTTGTCAGGAGGATCCTGGCCAAACTATGGCCGGCAGGATTGGGATGCGGACGACGAAGAAATTCGACGCCCACCCACCAGCCACTTAGTAGCCACTGTCGACGACTTAACCGACATGCTCAACTTCGAGTCCGAAGACATCGACAGAATGGACGACGATGCGGGAGACGAAGAGGAACCACTGCCCACAGGGCACTGGACAGCCACCTCATCATACGATATATACATGGTGGACACACCCAAAGAAGGCAATGGCGACGAGACAACAGAGGATGACCCCTCCAAGAAGCAACCCAAGCGCCGACGTCAGCGGCGCCGCTATAAGTCCCGCCAAAGCAAAAGTGGTGATACCGGCACAGGAGATAATAGCACTCCGGATAGTGCCGAAGATGGCAATAATCCCCTCCAGCATGATTTAGGGCAGGAGGATGGAGAGGCCAGCCCTCCTGAGAGAGCGGCAGACGAGGAGGATGATAATTACACGCCTCCCTCCGAAGACGAGGCAAGCCTTGACGATGACGAATTCATCGTGCCAGAGGATCCCGTCGAACAAGAGCGCTTCAAGCGCCGGCTTATAGCCACGGCAAATAGCCTTAAGAAAAAGCAGCAGCAGCTTCAAGCTATTCAAGATCTGCTAGCTGACAGATGGACTGAAGTCCTGGCGGTCAAGGAATACAAACTTGAACGCCCCTCCAAGAGTTACCCAAAATGCAGTTTGCTACCCCGACTGGAGGAAGAATCGTATGACGCGGCTGATCGGCCATACCGTGGCCGCGACAGAGAGGCATTCCAGCCAAAATCTCAGCCCGCACCCCGACGCCATTCAAATAAAAAGGCATGGGGAAATACGCCAGACCTGCGAGACGTATTGGAGGACAAAGCAAAACATGCAAGATCGATCTACGGATCACGAGGGCGCGCCACTACGCGAGACGATAATCGTCACGCCGGATACAGCAAAAGTAAATCCGGTCGGGCCGAGCACAGCGGGCAAGACTCATTGGAGCTGCGTCGCGATATTGCCCAGTACAGAGGCGCCGCACACCCCTTATGCTTCACAGACGAAGTAATGGATCATCAAATCCTAGAGGGTTTTAAACCCGTAAATATAGAATCATACGATGGCACAACAGATCCTGCGGTATGGAACGAGGATTTGCTCCTGCATATCCACATGGCACGCGGTGATGATCTACACGCCATTAAATACCTCCCACTCAAACTCAAAGGACCAGCTCGGCATTGGCTCAATAGCTTGCCAGCAAAGTCCATTGGCTGTTGGGAAGATCTAGAAGCCGCATTCCTCGACAACTTTCAGGGCACTTATGTGCGACCACCAGATGCCGATGACTTGAGCCACATAATTCAGCAGCCAGAGGAATCGGCCAGACAATTCTGGACACGGTTCCTAACAAAGAAAAATCAAATCGTCGACTGTACAAATGCAGAGGCCCTAGCAGCTTTCAAGCACAACATCCGCGATGAGTGGCTAGCCCGGCACCTTGGTCAGGAAAAGCCAAAATCTATGGCAGCCCTCACGACACTCATGACCCGCTTTTGTGCGGGAGAAGACAGCTGGCTGGCTCGTAGTAATAACATATCAAAGAACCATGGTACTTCGGATACCAAGGACGGCAATAGCAGGTCACGTCGCAACAAACATAAGCGCTGCATTAGCAGCGATAATACCGAGGATACGACAGTCAATGCCGGATTCAAAGGCTCTAAACCTGGTCAGCGGAAATAGCCATTCAAACAAAGCACTCCGGGCCCGTCCAGTTTGGACTATATACTCGATTGCTCGTGTCAAATACACGGCACCCCCGACAAGCCAGCCAACCACACCAACAGGGATTGTTGGGTGTTCAAGCAGGCCGGCAAGTTAATTGCCGAAAACAAAAATAAGGGGCCACATAGCAATGACGAGGAGGAGCCCCGGCAGCCGAATACCGGAGGACAGAAGAGGTTCCCCCCACAAGTGCGGATGGTGAACATGATATACGCAACCCACATCCCCAAGAGGGAGCGGAAACATGCGCTCAGGGACGTATATGCGTTGGAGCCAGTCGCCCCAAAGTTCAACCCATGGTCTTCCTGTTCGATCACCTTCGATTGCAGGGACCACCCCACTAGTATCCGTCATGGCGGATTCGCCACACTGGTCCTAGACCTAATAATTGACGGATTTCCCCTCACTCGAGTCCTTATGGATGGCGGCAGCAGCCTGAACCTGCTTTATCAGGACACAGTGCGCAAAATGGGTATAGACCCCTCAAGGACCAAACCCACAAAAACGACCTTTAAAGGCGTCATACCAGGTGTAGAGGCCCATTGCACAGGCTCAGTCACACTGGTAGTGCTCTTTGGATCCCCGGATATCTTCCGAAGCGAAGAGTTAATATTCGATATAGTCCCATTCCGCAGTGGTTATCATGCACTGCTCGGGCGAACCGCATTTGAGAGATTCAATGCGGTACCGCATTATGCATACCTCAAGCTCAAGATGCCAGGACCTCGGGGGGTCATTACAGTTAATGGAAACACAAAGCGCTCTCTCCGAACGGAGGAGCACACTGCGGCCCTCGCAGTGGAAGCACAAAGCAGCCTCTTAAGGCAATCCACTGGTTCGGCGTTTAAGGACCCGGACACCTTCAAGCGCGCCCGGAGTAATCGACGACAGGACCGCCTGGCACATTCCAAGCTTGCATAGCAATGCGGCCCCCACCCCGGTCCCAGCCAAATGGCGAAATCCGTACCACGCGTACATAATTACGCATTAAAAATACCATGAGCACAGGCGGGGAGGGGGGCACGACTACGGCACACCCCAAGACGTGGCTTAAACCGCACTAGGGGCTTCGCGCTTTGTTCTTTTTCTCTGTTTCAGGACATTAATCTCTGGAAACCCTGTCCGGCAGCATGATTGCCGAACACATGATGCAGCAACCAAGGAGGCAGAAAGCTACACCACACCACGGAACTCCCAGGTGGATTACGATAACGAGTGAAATACTTTCTTTAGTATTATTCCTCAGCTTGCCCTTGGAGGGGACATAGTCCTACTTTTTGCTTATCGCACTACCTATATCATTCTGCTTTAACGCACCTTTTTGAATAAAACAATGCATAGCATTAAGACTATTATTGCATTCTTCTTATATATATATATATATATATATATATATATATATATATATATATGTGTGTGTGTGTGTGTGTGTGTGTGTGTTCATTCATGACATCCAGCACCCGTACACTCTGGTACGACCAATACGCCAGGGGCTTAAGCATACCCCATAATATGGCATGAGAAGTCCAAACACTTTTGACAGTGCGGCACCCCGAACTTATAGCATTATATGCATCAGCTCCGAATCATGTCTTTGGTCAATAGTTGGGTTTTCCCGGGTCCCATGTTTTGGTACCTTATGTTCCGCTATATCGGCTAAGGTAGCACTGGGAGAACTACTGCGATTGTGCCCCGGTTCTGCTGGGCTAAGCACCTCAGTAGAGAAAGCTAAAACTGATTGTCATGATAAGGCGAGAGATTGGTCGCTGTTCGAGAGGTTTTTGAGTCCTGAAAGACTTATGCCGCTTAGAGCGAGGAGTCGGCCCTGTCCCGCTTAAGGCGTGTATCGCGCCCCAGATTCGGCCTTCCGAATACTAGGGGCTTCACCAAAATTTAAAATTATAGAATTCTACGGCTAAGTGAGAGTGATAACGCATTATAGTCCGATTGCCTTGTTTGCTGTGCTGAGCACCTCCCTCGAAGGACCCAAAAATGGGAACAAGAGTGCTCAGGTTTATCCCGAACACCCCAGCACTCGTGGCATGGGGGCAGAAGCCGATGACTAGCCATCTCTCAGATTTGATAAATGGCTGAACAGAAGGTAATATTTTAAATTCAAACAAGCGTTGCATAGCGCATATGAACAAGTTTTCATCAATACAGGATTACACGAGCGACTTTACTCGAATATAGTATCTTTGGTACACTCGTCCACTACGAGACGGGCACCCTTCAGGACACCCTCATAGTACATCTCGGGGTGGCGATGCTCCTTGCCCTCCGGCGGCCCTTCCTTGATCATCTTCACGACATCTAGCTTGGCCCATTGCACCTTCACACGGGCGAAAGCCCGGCGTGCACCTTTGATGCAGATGGAGTGCTTGATGACTTCCAGCCGTGGGCAGGCATCCACAAGCCACCTCACCAGGCCGAAGTAGCTGTTCGGAAGGGCGTCGCCAGGCCACAGACGGACTATAAAGCCCTTCATGGCCTGTTCGGCCGCCTTGTGTAGCTCGACCAGCTGCTTCAGCTGGTCGCTCAGAGGCATCGGGTGTTCGGTCCCAGTATACTGAGACCAGAATAGCTTCTCAGTTGAGCTTCCCTCCTCGGCCTGGTAAAACTGTGCGGCATCCGACACGCTGTGGGGCAAATATGCGAATGCTCCTGGAGAGCTCCGGATCCGGGTAAGTAACAGGTAATTTACTTTCACATGCTTGTTTTGCATATAGAATGCCTTACCCGCCGCTATCTTCTTCATCGCATCAATCTCCTGGAGGGCCTTTTGGGCTTCGGCCTTGGCATTCTTTGCGCTCTCAAGGGCCGCGGCAAGCTCGGACCTTTGCGTCTTCGAGTCAAGCTCCAACGCCTCATGCTTCGTCACGAGAGCTTGGAGCTCTTGCTGCACCTCGCCCACCCGCGCCTCTTGTTTTTCCCGCTCGGCGCGCTCCCGGGCCGCTTTGTTTTCGGCCTCGGACATCGCTTGCTTCAGGGCTGCCACTTCGGTCGTGGCCCCTGGCAAATTCACTATGATCCTGTCATTTTGCAATCGCATCTTTTATATATAGACTAGGTATTACTTACCTTTGTTCTCCTCGAGCTGCCTCTTAGCAAGGCCGAGCTCGTCCTTGGACCCTTTAAGGTCCTACTTCAGTGCGGCGACCTCCGCAGTTAGTGTGGCAGTGGCCAGCAGCGAAGCCTGCATACGCATATTGACATACTTATATTGGACTCCTGCGATATAGTTTGATCCTCCGTTCGGCTTTTCCTTGTGAACACCGAACAGAGCATCAGGGGCTACTGTCTATGCGGTAATATTTCTCCTATATTACAAACACTTACCTCAAAGCCTGTTAGAAGGCTGGCACAGGCTTCAGTCAGTCCGCTCTTGGCGGACTGAACCTTCTGGACCACCGCACTCATAATAGTGCGGTGCTCTTCGTCGATGGTAGCGCTGCGAAGCGCTCCCAGCAGATTGTCCGGTGCCTCTAGATGGACAGAGGTCACCTGCACAGGCGTCTTGCCCTTTTGGAAGGAGGCCACCTGCCCGAGTCCGGAATCGCTGGGGGTTCCGGCGCGTGTTTGGCTGAGGGCCGAACTCAGAGCCCTCGGGAGCCTTGCTCCCTCTGCTCCCGGAGTCCGGAAGGTCGCCTTGAGGTGCCTCCGGGACTGTCTCCCCTTGACACGGTGCCTCTTGAGACAATACCTCGGCATTGTCCGTAGGGCCAGGGGAGGTGGCGGTCGGAAGTGGATCGCTATCCATATCCGACGAGCCCAGGGAGCCGTCCGACGATACGTCGATACGGGCTCGTGGCGGTCTGCATAGTCATAATTCAGCGTTAGAAGAGGCAGTGCAACAAAGGTATGCTATGAGTTGCTCTGGCATCCGAATACTTACGACTTCGCCAGGGGCTTGTCCCTAAGCAGCCACTCGTCTTCGCCTACGGCGGCGGTGGTGGAGTAGTCTGGAAGGAGAGTCATTCCCTTATTAGACCCTTCGGCCTTCCCAGTTGGGGCGGCCTTCCTTTTCTTGTCTTCCCCGGTTAGAGGGGGAGCATCTTCATCTTCCTCCTTGTCTTCGGAGGAGGAGTGCATCGTGGAGTTATCAGACAATGAGTCCGATACCACCTGGCGCCGGGAACTCTTTCTGGTTCTCTTGGCCTTCTTGGTCTTCTCCGGCACCTTGTAAGGAGCCGGAGTCAGCATCTCTGTCAGGAGAGCGTCCGCAGTGTCTTCGGGTAGAGGGGCCGGACAGTTAATCTGCCGTGACGTCTCCACCCAGTCCTGTCAAAGGCATGGGAGCTTAGACCTTGCACATGGTTAAGCTAGGAGAAATAAATATCCTACCGGATGTATAGAACTTACCGAATGCGCTTGCCGCTTCGCGCTGAATCCGCGATCCTCGGTAGTGGGAGGGGGAACCTCGGCACCCTTGAATAGCACCTTCCATGCATCCTCGTGTGTTGTGTCGAAGAGCCTGTTCAGAGTTTGGTGCTGGGCCGGGTCGAACTCCCACAAGTTAAAAGCCCGTTGTTGACACGGGAGGATCCGACGGATGAGCATGACCTAGACTACGTTGAGGAGTTTGAGCTTCTTGCTCACCATGTTTTGGATACATGTTTGGAGTCCGATCAGCTCTCCCGAACTACCCTAGGACAGGCCCTTCTCTTGCCAGGAGGTGAGCCGCGTGGGGATGCCAGATCGGAACTCGGGGGCCGCTGCCCATTTAGGGTCTCGCGGCTCAGTGATGTAGAACCACCCCGATTGCCACCCCTTTATGGTCTCCATGAAGGAGCCCTCGAGCCATGTGACGTTGGGCATCTTTCCCACCATGGCGCCTCTGCACTCTGCCTGGCGGCCACTCACTACCTTCGGCTTGACATTGAAGGTCTTCAGCCATAAGCTGAAGTGGGGCTTGATGCGGAGGAAGGCCTCGCACATGACGATAAACGCCGAGATGTTGAGGATGATGTTCGAGGCCAGATCGTGGAAATCCATGCCATAGTAGAAGATGAGCCCCTAGACGAATGGGTGGAGAGGGAATCCTAGTCCGCGGAGGAAATGGGTAAGGAACACTACCCTCTCATGGGGCCTGGGGGTGGGGATGAGCTGCCCTTCATCTGGGAGCCAGTGCGCGATGTCGTCGGGCAGGTATCCGGCTCTCCTCAACTTCTTGATGTGTCCCTCCGTGACGGAGGAGACCATCCACCTGCCTCCCGCTCCGGACATGGTTGGAGAAGGTTGAGGTGGGAAGCGTGGACTTGGGCGCTGGAGCTGGAGTGTGCGAAAATGGGTGAGCAAAGGAGGAAGAAGGCGTGGATGAAAAGGTGAATCCTTATCCCTTTATATGGGTGGCCGAAACTATGCGCCCCCACTAGCTTGGTAAAACTCGGTTATCCCCCAAGCGCCGTAATCGATGGCGTGCTTGGGTTACCCACATCCGTATTGATGAGAATCCCATAATAAGGGGAACACGATCTCTGCTTTGACAAGACGTGTCAAGAAACTGGCCCGCGTTATGTGCGGGGCTAGTTAAAGAAAAGCGATTCGAATAATCGCCGGGCCATGGCATAATGTCATGTTGCCAAAACATGTCAGCAGATTAGATTTGTGGAAATATTATTCTCTCTACGGTGGTATGTGGAACTTATTTTGCAGGGTCGGACACTATCCTTGTATTCAAATTCTTCCGTGATGTATTCGGAGGAGGAACCCGCCTTGTAATGCCGAAGACAATACTGCGCGCCGGACTTATCGTCATTGAAGCCTGGTTCAGGGGCTACTGAGGGAGTCCTGGATTAGGGGGTCTCCGGACAGCTGGACTATATCCTTTGGCCAGACTGTTGGACTATGAAGATACAAGATTGAAGACTTCGTCTCGTGTCCGGATGGGACTCTACTTGGCGTGGAAGGTAAGCTAGGCAATATGGATATGTATATCTCCTCCTTTTTAACCGACCTTGTGTAACCCTAGCCCCCTCCGGTGTCTATATAAACCGGAGGGTTTAGTCCGTACGACAAGATACAATCATACCATAGGCTAGCTTCTAGGGTTTAGCCTCTTCGATCTCATGGTAGATCAACTCTTGTAATACCCATATCATCAAGAATAAATCAAGCAAGACGTAGGGTTTTACATCCATCAAGAGGGCCTGAACCTGGGTAAAACATCGTGTCCCCTGCCTCATGTTACCATCCGCCTTAGATGCACAGTTCGGGACCCCCTAGCCGAGATCCGCCGGTTTTGACACCAACAGTGTGCTTTAGTATTTTTGAAGAAATTCTCTCTTGCTTCACTTAGATTTATTTGAGAGTTAGTAAAATTTTCAAGAAATTATCTCTTTCTTCACTTAAATTAAATTGAGAGAAAGAAATATTATGCTCATGATCTTCACTTATATTTTTTTGAGCTTATGAAAAGCAACACATGAAAATTAGTCCCAAAGTGATAGATATCCAAGAAGGATATAATAAAAACTTTCATGAAGATCATTGGACAAAATAAATTTGATTCTCAGTAATAGTTTGGAGATATGATGATGTGATATGTGAGTCATCTTGATGAGTAATTATGCTTTAGTAAGAATATTGGCGGTAAGGTTTGTGATTCCCTGTGCAAGTACGGAAGTCAATAGTCATGCAATGAAATTATATCCTACTTGTGGTGCATTATTCGGTGTTATTTATGCTTAATGCTTGCTTATGAGATTATCCGTTTCTTGGTTGGTCGCTTCTCAATCTTTTGCTAGCCTTCATTTTGCACTAAGTACGATCTCTACTTGTGCATCCAAAAACCTTTAAACCAGTTTTGCCACATGAGTCCACTATATCTACCTATATGCAGTATTCCTTTTCCATTCTAAGCAAATTTGTATGTGCCATCGTTAATTTTCAATAAACTTCTCTTTTGTGTGTTTGTTTCGCTCGCGGAGCAGTGAGGGGTGGCTAATATTTTCCATGCTAGATGTGTTATTCTCACGATGAGTGTTTATTCACTTGTCATTGCACGAGAGTAAGGCAAAGGTATTAGGGATGCCCAGTCCCGAAATGCAAAAAAAAGAATTTACTTTATGTTGTCAAATAATAAATTCCTTGGAAAGTGTTGGTATGGAGGGCACCCGTGGATACGGTTAGCCATGGGAATTGGAAGTATGGTGGAAAAAGGAATAAACTTTATTTTCTGTTTGGGAACCGCCTATGATATATCTAAGCATGGAAAGTATTGGGAACTCTAGGTCGTTTTCGTTGGTGGGATGGATACACTTCCCAAAATGTTTTTTCTCTAAGTTTTTCGCTTTGAGCTCTGACACCTCTACAAATACCTACTTCCCTCTGCGAAGGGCCTTTATTTTACTTTATGCAATTTTTATTTTGAGTCTCCATCTTCTCTTATAAAAGCACCAACTAGGAGGCAATATGATCACTTAAGTATTGGGTATAGCTAACATTCGAGTGTGTTTCATGAATGGATCAATGTTTGAGCATGATGGGCTAGGGATAACTTATTTTAGCATTGATATTTTGAAAGACATGGTTGCCTGATTGATATGCTTGAGTATCTAAATTATCATGTCAAAACTAGACTATTGCTTTGAACAACTAAAAGTCCAAATGTCCATGCTATAAAGAAAAGAAATATGATATGACATGTTAGGTAACATTCCACATCAAAAATTCTGTTTTTATCACTTACCTACTCGAGGACGAGTAGGAGTTAAGCTTGGGGATGCTGATATGTCTCCAACGTATCTATAATTTTTGATTGTTCCATGCTGTTATATTATCAATCCTTGATGTTTTATAATCATTTTATAGTCATTTTGTATCATTTTTTGGTACTACACTATTGACATAGTGCCAAGTGCCAGTTGTTGTTTTTTCCATGTTTTTTACATCGTAGAAAATCAATATCAGACGGAGTCCAAATGCCCTGAAACTTTACGGAGAATTTTTATGGGCCAGAAGGAACACAACGGGCCCTGGCTGCACATGGGGGGTGCCCCGAGGGAGGCACAACCCACCAGGGCACGCCAGGAGGCCTAGGCGCGCCCTAGTGGGTTGTGCCCACCTCGGGTGCCCCACAGACCGCCTCTTTCCTTTATAAATACCCCAATATTCCATACACCCTAGGGGAGTCGACGAAATATTCATCCAGCCGTCGTAGAGTCCAGAACCAACAGATCCAATCTAGACACCATCCCGGATGGGTTCACCACCTCCATTGGTGCCTCTCCGATGATGCGTGAGTAGTTCTTTGTAGACATTCGGGTCCGTAGTTAGTAGCTAGATGGCTTCATCTCTCTCTCTTGATTCTCAATACAATGGTCTCTTGGAGATCCATATGATGTAACTCTTTTGCAGTGTGTTTGTTGGGATCGATGAACTTTGAGTTTATGATCAGATCTATCTTTTTATACGCATGAAAGTTATTTGAGTTTCTTTGATCTCTTATATGCACGATTGCTTGTAGCCTCGTACTTCTTCTCCGATATTTGAGTTTTGTTTGGCCAACTTGATCTATTTATCTTGCAATGGGAAGAGGTGCTTTTTAGTGGGTTCGATGTTACGGTGCTTGATCCCAGTGACAGAAAGGGAAACAACACGTATGTATCGTTGCTACTAAGGATAAAACGATGGGGTCTATATCTACATAGATAGATCTTGTCTACATCATGTCATCGTTCTTATTGCATTACTCTGTTTTTCCATGCACTTAATACACTAGATGCATGCTGGATAGCGGTCGATGTGTGCAGTATAGTAGTAGATGCAGGCAGGAGTCGGTCTACTAGTCTTGGACGTGATGCCTATATAATGATAATTTCCTGGATATCGTCATAATTATTCGAAGTTCTACCAATTGCCCAACAGTAATCTGTTTACCCACCGTTTGCTATTTTTCTCGAGAGAAGCCACTAGTGAAACATACGGCCCCCTGGTCCTCTTTCTCATATATTTGCCTTTGCGGTCTACTTTTCTCTTGCTTTTATTTTCAGATCTACTAAACCAAAAACCCAAAAATAATTTGCTGCAATTTATTCTTATTTATTTATTTATTTGGCGTTCGATCTTTCAATCAACTACAAATTTACCTCACGTCTGTTTGCCTATCTTGAGCCGCCGTACCCCGGAAGGGATTGGCAACCCCTTTAACACGTCGGGTTGCGAGAAGTTGTTATTTGTGTGCAGGTGTTGTTTACGTTGTGTTTCTTGGTTCTCCTATTGGTTCAATAACCTTGGTTTCATATCTGAGGGCAATACCTACGCCGTTGTGCTGCATCAACCCTTCCTCTTTGGGGAAATATCGATGTAGCTTCAAGTGACATCATGACTCCTCGTCATGTCCGTGATCTCATCCGGGAACCAAAGTATATAACTCATGTAACACTATATCGTCAATGAACGTTAAGCGTGCGGACCCTACGGGTTCGAGAACTATGTAGACAACATACATAATTCCCTTTGTCCATCGGTATGTTACTTGCCCGAGATTCGATCGTCGGTATCTCTATACCTAGTTCAATCTAATTATCGGCAAGTCTCTTTAATCATTCCATAATAAATCACCTTGTGACTAACTCCTTAGTCATTTGCGTGCAAGATTATGGTGTGTATTACCGAGAGGGCCCAGAGATACCTCTCCGATACTTGGAGTGACAAATGCTAATCTCGATCTATGCCAACTCAACAAACACCTTCGGAGATACCTGTAGAGCATCTTTATGAGCACACAAAGGTATTCCTCCAGTATCCGGGAGTTGCATAATCTCATAGTCGAAGGAATATGTATTTGACATGAAGGAAACAATAGCAATAAACTAAACGATTATTATGCTAAGCTAACGGATGGGTCTTGTCCATCACATAATTCTCCTAATGATGTGATCCCGTTATCAAATGACAACACATGTCTATGGTTAGGAAACCTTAACCATCTTTGATCAACGAGCTAGTCTAGTAGAGGCTTACTAGGGACACGGTATTTGTTTATGTATTCGCACATGTATTTAAGTTCCCGATCAATACAATTCTAGCATTAATAATAAAGCTTTATCATGAATAAGGAAATATAATATAAAATAACAACTTTATTATTGCCTCTAGGGCATATTTCCTTCAATATGGCACTTGAGGGTGGGTGGTGGCCGTCCTAGAATGGGGGAAACCCCTGGTCAACCTCCCGTCGAGCCCGATGACAACAACGCTTTGGTATCGATCTCCCTCCTGAGGGCATGTCGGGCTTCTTCGCCACCTCCCTCCTCCTTTCCCATGATCCCGGGCGAAAGCCTTGGCCTGACTAGCCGAACGTCGGTGGCGCTGTGGCTTCTCGGTCCTCCTTGGAGGTGTGATTCAAGGGCGGGTGAGGTTGTGATCTTGTGGCGAGGTGTTTGTTGGCGGTGGCGTTGCTCTGCTCTCCTGGATGGCAGCTATGGTGTTGGCGAGGTGATTCCCCTGCATCCTTTAGCGGCTCTTCATCTTGTTCGGTTCTGGGCAGCCGACCGGTGGACGGCGTCTGCATGTTGTGGCACGGTTTCGACGTAGGGGCGTTTGGATCTCCCCTCCGGCAGGGTTCGGGGTGGATAGATCTAGAGACATGCTTTTCTCCATGCAGCCCGGTTCCTCTCGACTTTCACTTGTGTAGTCTACTGGTTGTAGTTGCTTCGTTGTTCTAGCTTGCATAGAGTTCTCCGGTGGCTGGATCTTGTTTCCGATGTGGAGATGCCCTCCTTGAGATTGATCTGCTTCGCTCTGTAATGTGTGTGTGCACTTCCTTGTATATTTCAGTTTTTCTTCAAGCTTTCGCCTTCGTATCAATACTGTCGTATCCTAGGCTTTATTAATTTGAAGTCGGGCTTTATGTCTTTTCTCTAAGAAAAACATTGTGGATATGTTTCATCTTCAACTTTCAAGTCAAACTTATTAGCAGCTACTCCATCTCAAGGAATAGAGAGACACTAATGATATTCAGAAGTACACATGGAAAACCAACGGCTATTGGGCCATGAAAATATAGAAAGCCATGATTGGTCCAAGCACCTCACATTCCATTTACAAGAACCTCTGGAAATGTTCCGCTCAACTCTGGCATAAGATTTGTTTTACTGCTACTCTATGATAGAGTTAACACCAGGAATCTTCTGAAAAGGAAATCAATGTACTGGGAGGACTATAATTGTGCCCTTTGTAATGAGAACACTGAAGAAACCTTCATGCATCTCTCCTCGGACTGCACCTTTGCCAATGACTGTTGGAACTTGATTCTCCCTTACAGGAAACATGGTATTTTGAGCTATGATGAAATCTGCATCAGACTCGCAGAACTCCCTCATGATATTGATTTGGATAGGATTCTCTCTAGTTGCTCGATTATTTGGTCATCTAGGAATGATAAAATCTTGGGAAATGCAACCCCCACCTCATGAACTGTCCTACTACCTGAAAGAGACTCTCACTGTGGTAGTTTAGAGAGCTGGAACAGCTAAAGCCCAGAAGTTGCAGTCATGGATAGATAACCATTTCTAATATTGTTTTAATGTTTCCTAGAGCAAGAATTGGTTAATTTTGACGGTTTTGATTGTAACCTGTACATATTTTTTGCATTTATAAAATTATCGTAGAACTATTGTTCTATAGTTCAGGTTCAAAAAAAACTACGAACATCAGATCCATGCAGTGTACGCAATCCAACGAACCAAAATCTAACCTACCACACGTATGGGCGGATACAAATGAGGCCCCTTGCGCCTACCAATGTCGGCGGGGAGAGGATAATAGTGAGAGTGACCACTAGGGTTTGAACCCAAGGATTTGTCGAGGTGATTTCTTTGCAAACCAAATTCAAGTGATTTGGTAGACTAGTTATGTATTATATCTTTTTACATAATAAAAAAAGAACTCTACGAGGGTTAACACACCTAGCCTAGATGGATTTCAAATGTAACCAGTGCTTATATTCATCTGTATGACAAGCATGAAACCTAGTATTGTCATAAACAAAAGCCCAAACATTAGTAATTAAGAGAACTTTCCTATTCTAACTATTTCCCGATGAACCATGAATATACCAATTTGAACTTATACTTCGAAAATTAAACTATTGATTTATACACACACCACTAAATGAGACACAAACTTTTACACACGTGTTTTTTCTTAGAAACATACCCTCAACCAAAGAAGTAAACTAAGGCAGGTGAAGTACCATATCTTTCACTATGTTTGTTCGTCTTACTCATTGCAGATCTGAACTAAAATTTGGTTGCTGGTGTCTGTAGAAGGAACCATTAAAGATGATGAGAGCTAGGCTAATAATTTTGCCAGCGGCTGCCTATATAAAACTATCATGTGACAAAGAGGCGACATTATTAGTTACTCTGATAATAATGTTGACTATAGAGTTGGCTACAATGTTTTCTTTCTCTATGTCTCTCTTTCTCTTTGCTCATGTACTCATTTACCTAGGAACACGTATAGGGGTTGACTCTTCTATTTACATGGCAGCCCATTCCTATTATTTTTCCTTGTCTTTATCCTTCATACATGCAAAAGTGCTACATAAGCAAACTTATGGTGACTGGGGCATTTTACATGACATGCTCCATGAAGACCGTTTTAAATAACAAATCCAAACATACCTAAAAATTCCTAATAAAGCCAACAAATACATACACATGTTCTTTAACTAAAGTTTCATTTAGTAATATGGTTATTTGCGGGCTACACAAAAAAGACAAAAAATATGGCCAAAATATAACAACAGGAAAACCCATTTTATCTATGTACTTTTCTTTTTAGTGTAATCACATATGAACATATATACTTAATGAAAATTCATACTTATATAATTGACATATATTCTTAGGGCATGTTTGGTTGCCCGCATGCAGCCCAACCAGGCCCGCGCGGGGTGTGCGTGGCCTGTTTGGTTGGCTGGGCTGCATGCGATTTGTGGCCCGCACGAACCTTAAAGTAGGCCTGAGCCTGGCCCGGCGGAAACTGCCGAATCGACAGTTTCTCGCGAGCTTGGCTCGGCGCGGCCATGAATGCGAGGAGGTTGCATGCCTCGGCCAACGTGGGAGACAGAGGGGACGTCTCATAACTCCCCTCCCACTCTCCTGTCACCGCCTCGCACTGTTCCCACCGCTAGCACGCCTCTCTGCCTCACCGCCCCTCCCTGTCCTGTCCTCTCCTTTGATGGCTCTGCCTCGCCCATCGCCGATCCGTCCTCTGACCCCGGTCGACTAGCGCATCG
Organism: Triticum aestivum; assembly: GCF_018294505.1. Lineage (NCBI taxonomy): Eukaryota > Viridiplantae > Streptophyta > Magnoliopsida > Poales > Poaceae > Triticum > Triticum aestivum. Next base: position 278,809,882 of record NC_057806.1, read on the forward strand.
CCAGCATCCAAGAGCGCTGGGTGGCCGGGCTCCAGAACTCGGTCAGGGACCCGGCGTCGGCGCTACAAGCGCCGTCCCCCATCTGCTGCCGGCCACCATGAGGGTTGGCCAATGTAGTGATGGCTATTCCTGCTCTGTCACTGTTTTCGGACCTCGTGGTCGCGGGCTCGGCGCCGGTGCCGTCCATGGAGCCGCCACTTCTTGGGACCCCATTGGGCAGGGGAGTTTTCCTGACCCCCGTCCAAGGGTTTTCTCCTATCGGCGCGCCGTCCTCCTCGACCTTCGGCGTGGCCATGAGCACGGGGCCGATGCCACCGGCCGTCGCCAGGGCTGGCTCCTCCTATTCTACGCTACCTCTCTCCTTCCCGCCGGGGTTTTCACCCCGGCCTTGGTTCGCTGCGACTGCGCAAGCTCAGGTGAGTCAAAGAATCCCCAATGCTTGCTCGTAGATGTAGATTAGGGGTTTCTTTCTTAGGCATGTGCTTGTACTTAATGGATTTGATAGGATTAGATAGGATTCGAGTAGATCCGATTTGATGCGATCCCAATCGAATCGAATCCGACCGATCTGTTCTTGTTTGATACAGTGTGTGTTCTAGGATAATGTTATTCTGCTAGTGCTTTCCTAGGATCTGTGTTCATTCTAGAATCCCCAATGCTAGTGTGCTTTGCTAGGATTTGTGTTCTTTCTAGGATCTGTGTTCATGCAAATAACATGTTCATGTTCAAGCTAGGATTATGTTCATGTTGCTACATACATGTTCAAGCTAGGGTTTGTGTGGCATGCTCTAGATTGTTATACGTGCATGTAGTAGGACCATTTTAGGATGCTATCAGATGTGCATGGGTGCTATTTTTAGATGTTTCCATGCTTAGGATAGTGCACTGATGAGTGGCAGTTGCAGAAGACCAGATGCCACTGATCAGTGGCATTTGCTCATGGGAAACTACCATTGATCAGTGCCACTTGCTCTTGGGAAAGTCCCCTGATCAGTGGCACTTGCCCACTGATCAGGGGACTTGCCCAAGAGCAAGTGGCACTGATCAGTGGCATTTGCCCAAGAGAAAGTGCCATTTGGCAAAGAGTTTGTGCACTGATCAATGGCATTTGCTCTTGGGCAAATGTCTTTGATCAGTGCAATTTGCTGTAGTGCTAGTGCAACTGATCAATGGCATTTGCAGAAGAGCCAATGCCACTGATCAGTGGTTGTTCATTTTGCAAGCACCTATAATACTTGTCATCTTACCTGACAGGATATTGAAGAGTGACTGGGACATGGCGGGTGGAGGAGCTCAGGTGGTGGCTGGAGCTGAGGGCGCCGAGGATCTCATCCCCATGAACAGGTGGCTCAAGAGGGTGGACCGGGCTGGCAGGGTCGCCTTCATGAGCCTGCCTTATTCAAGGGGATGATCTCCAAGGACTGGCCACGAGGAGGGGGCCGGGAGCCGTTGCGCTTCTACCATCAGATCAAGGATGCTGAATACCTCACCATGCTCGTCATCCCTCGCCAGTTCATGGAGGTGATGAACAACTGGCTGGTCATCAAGCGGCTCCCGCGCATGGTCATGCTGTCGGCGAACAAGTGGTGCGAGTTCTGGGTGCAAGTCTAGAACTTTGAGGGCACATGGTGCTTGGCCGGGGCTGGAACTACTTCTGCCACCACCACCGGATTGTCCCCGGCGACCTACTTGTTCTGCGCATCTCAGGACTCGGCTTGAAGGTCCAAATCTACGACCACGACTCCTCGATCATGTGCAGGTTTCGTTGCAGCAAGCACAACTGTGTTGGTGACATTGACCATGCAATGTAGTTAACTTAGGTGTTAGTGTTGAACTTGTTATGGTCTGCGGCTAGAACTTCTGGTACTTGTGTTGTGAACTTGTTAATATTTTGGCTAGGAGCAGCACCCTGGTGTGGAGCAGGGAAGGAGGATGCCCCTGCTGTTAATCTAAGTAGTTTGTTGTCATTTCTGTTGCTTGCTTTGTTTATCTCATTTGGTTGTTTGTTTTGTTTGCTTTCAGTGCTTGCCTCTTTGATCTGCTGTCTGTTGTGTTAATCATGTGGTGGTAAGGCCACCACATTTGAATGGGGTTTGCAGAACACAAACATTCTTGGCTACCAAACAGCTGAAATTTGCATCTGCTCACACCCTAAGCACAAAAACGACAACCAAACAGCAGGGGGTATGTGCCCCTTCATGTGATGTAGGCAACCAAACACGTTGCATCTACTGCATATGAAGAACTAGGCTGGCTGGAGATGGACATGTGAAAGGATCGATATAGTTGACTAAAGGGGGGTGAATAGGCAACTAACATTTTTTTGCTTTTCTTTACCAAATTAAACTTTGCATCAAAGTAGGTTGTCTAGATATGCGACTAGGTGAGCAACCTATATTATGCAACAACAACTAGCACACAAGCAAGCAAGGGATACAACACAGTATAAGCTTGCAAAAGTAAAGGTAAGAGATAACCAAGAGTGGAGCCGATAGAGACGAGGATGTGTTACCGAAGTTCCTTCCCTTTGAGAGGAAATACGTCTCCATTGGAGCGGTGTGGAGGCACAATGCTCCCCAAGAAGCCACTAGGGCCACCGTATTCTCCTCACGCCCTCACACAATGTGAGATGCCGTGATTCCACTATTAGTGCCCTTGAAGGCAGCGACCGAACCTTTACAAACAAGGTTGGGGCAATCTCCACAACTTAATCGGAGGCTCCCAACAACACCATGAAGCTTCACCACAATGGAATATGGCTCCGTGGTGACCTCAACCGTCTAGGGTGCTCAAACACCCAAGAGTAACAAGATCTGCAAGGGATTAGTGGGGGGAATCAAATTTCTCTTGGTGGAAATGTAGATCGGGGCCTTCTCGACCAATCCCTAGAAAATCAACAAGTTTGATTGGCTAGAGCAAGAGATCGGACGAAAATGGAGCTTTGAGCAACAATGGAGCTTGGGGAGGGGAGAGGTGGTCTTCTTGGGGAAGAAGACCCCCTTTATATAGTGGGGGACAAGATCCAACCATTACCCACCCACTCAGCCCGCGAGATGCGGTACTACCGCACACGCTCGCGGTACTACCACAAGGTGCTACGGTACTACCGCACCTTGTTGCGGTACTACCACTTGTGTGGTAGAAGCCAGGTGAGGTCCTGTTGCACTAGGCAACGAGCGGTAGAACCGCCGGAGTGGTACTACCGCGCGCCCCTGTGGTACTACTGCAGGGCAGGGCTTAACTAGGCTAGGAAAAAGCATAGACTAAATATATTTCGTCTGTGACTACTTCCGCTGAGTTTGGGACGTGCGAAAATCTGGCATGGTACTACCGCTTGCAGAGAGCGGTACTACCGTGTATGGGCAGAAATAAAAAATTACTTCTGCGCCTACTTCCGCGCGCGCCAGCATTCTGAGCTAGAGGCAGCAGTACTACTGCTCGCGAGGAGCGGTACTACTGCTAGCTAGAGTGGTACTACCGCGGGCCCCTACGGTACTACTTCTCCCTTGAGAAATACTACTGCACGCCATAGAACCTATAGCACTTGGAGGCCTTCATCTCGCAACGACAAGGATAAATGGATGGTGCTCCAATGAAGCGAAGGAAAGTTGGTGCAAAGGAACATATGTGTACGTGTTGATTCCACCCTAACCTTTCCGAAGCGGACCCCCTCTTAATAGTTTGGCTTTCCTATGACTCAAATCCACCGAAAAGAAACGTAGAGAACCGACATATTTGATAGGCTCCGAGGGGCACCTAATCGTCTTGTGCCTAGGCATGAGATCACATAAATGCTCAATGCACACGATTAGTCCGCAAATGTACTATCATCAATCACGAAAACCACATAGGGAGAAATATGCCCTTACAATCTCCCCCTTTTTGGTGGATTGATGACAATACGGGATTTGCACATAAGGATATAGAATAAACATAAGCAAACCCAACATCTATAAAATATAGACAGGCTCCCCCTAGATGTCTGCACTCTATAGATATGCTTTGGACTGCATGGCACACATACTAGGCTCAACACTCCCCCTATATTTTATAGACAAGGCAAAACTTGCAACAATAAAGTGACACTAAGCATTAAGGCAAGGTAAAGTAAGTGAGCATGAAGTAAAGGGCACATGATAACATAAGCTCACAAACTACTAAACATACTAGACAATAAGATAAGTTTGAGGGCATATGTCTCACACCGTATGATAGCAAAGGTCTCCTGGTCTCACACGCACACCAACACAAACCAACAAACCAAAGCAACAAAGGATCAACGAAACGAAAGCACCATGACACAAGACTCACAAATCCTACACTCTCTCCCCCTTTGGCATCGAGACACCAAAAAGGCAGAGAGGACACCTACGACACAGGTGGTAGCTCCCACTGACGCGATCACCCATCAAGCTCCTCATGTGTCTTAGCAGCAGGAATGGACTCCCCATTTAACTCAGTCCACTGATAGCCCTGCTTCGCCATCCAGGCAGCCTTAGGAGTGATGTTCTTCTCAAACCCACTCAAGACTTGCTCGCCAAGCGTCCTCAAGATCCTCTTGTCGCGCTGGCGACTCTCCTTCTGAGCAATATGGGCCTTGTACTGTCCCTTGGCCTGCATGCAGAACAGAGCCTTCATCTTGGCCTTGAGGTTTTTAGCCCAAGATGGCACAGTAGATGGAGGTGAATACCTCGCAGAACTGTCCTCAGCCTCCTCCTCCTCAAACTCATCCTCATCAACGTCCATGCATGTAGCTTCGGCCTCAGCCCGGGTAGTGGTGTTAGCCCACTTGTTCTTCTCGCGCAGATTAATGGGCTCGTGGAGAATCTAGTTGGGAGCAAGGAACTCTTCGCCCAGAAGGAGCTTCTCCTAAGTCTTCGAGATCAAGAGGAACAAGTAAGGTCCATAGATGGGCACCTTAAGGTGGAACACAGCAAACTGAAGCTCACTCCACATGATGTGAGAGATATCAAGTGGTTCAGGTTGATGACAACGGGCTTCCTCACACATGAGCATCATGTCCACAAGATAGGAGTGCACCTTGTCCTTGTCGCCTATGCCAGGAAACAGAGAGTTGTGGAAGATCCGATGCATGATGTCAAGAAACGGGTTCAACACAAAAGACTTCTTGCCACTGGGGAGGGTATTCTCAACAAGAAATGGTTGAAGCTTGTTCTTGTTGGCAGCCTCGGGGTTGGCATGTGGGTGGGCACTGATACGTCTCCAATGTATCTATAATTTTTGATTGTTCCATGCTATAATATTATCAACCTTGGATGTTTTATATGCATTTATATGCTATTTTATATGATTTTTGGGACTAACCTATTAACCCAGAGCCCAGTGCCAGTTTTTGTTTTTTCCTTGTTTTAGAGTATCACAGAAAAGGAAAATCAAACAGAGTCCAATTGACCTGAAACTTCACGGAAGTTAATTTTGGACCAGAAGAAGCCCATGGAGTATCGGAGATGGACCAGGAGAGTCTCGGGCTGCCCACGAGGGTGGGGGCGTGCCCACCCCCTGGGCGCGCCCCCCTGCCTCGTGGACAGCCTGGAGGTCCACCGACGTACCTCTTCCTCCCATATATACCCATATACCCTAAAAACTTCCGGGAGTAGAATAGATCGGGAGTTCCACCGCCAGAAGCCTCCGTAGCCACCGAAAACCAATCTAGACCTGTTCCCGCACCCTGCCGGAGGGGGGAATCCCTCTTCGGTGGCCATCTTCATCATCCCGGTGCTCTCCATGACGAGGAGGGAGTAGTTCTCCCTCGGGGCTGAGGGTATGTACCAGTAGCTATGTGTTTGATCTCTCTCTCTCTCTCTCTCTCTCTCTCTCTCTCTCTGTAACGCCCTCGATGCGGCTATATCTCCTACGTGTCGAAGCACGACTTAGAGGCATAACCGCATTGAAAGCAATGTCGCAAGTAAGGCAATCTTCACAACATCCCATGTAATATAAATAATAAAAGGGGAAGGTACATAGTTGGCTTACACTTGCCACGTCAATCAAAGTACATAAATAGCATTACATCATCCAATCACTCATGGCCCGACTATGGTGCCAAAATAAAAGATCAACCCAACATGTGACACGGTCCCGATCGCCCCAACTGGGCACCACTACTGATCATCAGGGAAAGACACATAGTAACGGCGTGAGTCCTCGTCGAACTCCCACTTGAGCTCAAGCGCATCATCTGGAACGGAGTCGTCTGGCCCTGCATCTGGTTTGGAAGTAATATGTGAGCCAGAGGGACTCATCAATCTCGCACCCTCGCGATCAAGACTATTTAAGCTTATAGGTAAGGCAAGGTAATATGTGGAGCTGCAGCAAGCGACTAGCATATATGGTGGCTAACCTGTTCGCAAAAGAGAGCGAGAAGAGAAGGCAAAGCACGAACGAATAACTAGAGAACAACCTGCGGCAAGCATTACTCCAACACCGTGTTCACTTCCCGGACTCCGCCGAGAAGAGACCATCACGGTAACGCACACAGTTGATTCATTTTAATTAAGTTAAGGTTCAAGTTATCTACAACCGGACATTAACAAATTCCCATCTGCCCATAACCGCGGGCACGGCTTTCGAAAGTTCAAATCCCTGCAGGGGAGTCCCAACTTAGCACATGACAAGCTCTCACGGTCAATGAAGGATATACCTTCTCTCGAGACATTCCGATCAGACTCGGTATCCCGGTTCTACAAGACACTTCGACAAGTTAAAACAAATCCAACAACACCGCCCGAATGTGCCGACAAATCCCAATAGGAGCTGCACATATCTCGTTCTCAGGGCACACTCAGATAGGTCAAGCTACGAGTAAAACCAAACCTCGAGTTTCCCGAGGTGGCCCCGCAGGCTGCCCAGTTCGGACCAACACTCAGAGGAGCACTGGCCCGGGGGGGTGGGGGGTGGGGGTTAAATAAGATGACCCTCGGTCTCCGGAAACCCAAGGGAAAAAGAGGCTACGTGGCAAATGGTAAAACCAAGGTTGGGCATTGCTGGAAGAGTTTTATTCAAGGTGAACTATCAAGGGGTTCCCATTATCACCCAACCGCGTAAGGAACACAAAATCCGGGAACATAACACCGATATGACGGAAAACTAGGGCGGCAAGAGTGGAACAAAACACTAGGCAAAAGGCCGAGCCTTCCACCCTTTACCAAGTATATAGATGCATTAAGATAACAAGATAATATAATGATATCCCAACAAGAAAATAATATTCCAACAAGGAACGATCTCCAATCTTCACCTGCAACTAGCAACGCTATAAGAGGGGCTGAGCAAAGCGGTAACATAGCCAATCAACGGTTTGCTAGGACATGGTGGGTTAGAGGTTTGACATGGCAATTTGAGAGGCATGATAAGCAAGTGGTAGGCATCGTAGCATAGGCATAGCAAAAGAGCGAGCATCTAGCAAAGCAAAGATAGAAGTGATTTCGAGGGTATGATCATCTTGCCTGCAAAGTTGTCAGAGTTGACTGGATCCTCGAAAGCAAACTCAACGGGCTCCTCGTTAGCGAACTCATCTCCCGGCTCTACCCAAATAATACAAACAAGCAAAAAGGACACAATCAACCACATGCAAACCTCAAACAACATGACGCGAACATGGTATGCTATGCAGGATGCGATATGTGATGCATATGCAAGATTTGACAAGGAATGAATGGACCTGGCCTCAACTTGGAAAACCAAGTGTGCCACTGGAAAGGTGAGGTGATTTCGGTTGAAATCGATATAAAGAACGCCGGAATCGGATGTACGGTTTGGAAATGGCAAGCAATTCAAATATGGCACCGGTCTGTGATATACAGCAAGTAGCCATCTAAATGCAACAAGACAGACATGCTACAGCACCCAAACATGACAACAAAATACACGGCAGGGATCCATTCATGATGCTTAACAAAAGATGAACACTGAGCTACGGCCAATTCATCCATTAACAGGTTCAAACAAGCATGGCAAAAGTGCAATTGGCAAATAGGTTTCAGACTTAGTGAAATTAACACTTGTCTGGAATTTCAGATCAGGTAGCACACTTTGGAGCAATAAAACAATATGCTACAGGAACTTAACATGGCAAAGCAATGCATGTAATTGAGCTACTCAAAGAGCTTAACAAAAGCCCCTTAGTGACCTTGAGCCAAAAGGGATGAGAAAATACAATTGCAAGCATGTGAACATGGCAAAAACATAATCAGTTCTCAGACTTGGTGAAAAACTGGAGTATGCGAATCAGATATCAAGTAGGCATGTTGACGAGCTCGATGCACTCACTACAGAGCATGTCATGACAATCTAAGCATACAACCATCAATAATACACATTATAAAAACTAGACATGGCAAGAACGACAACATAGTATGCACGGATCAACTACAACATCCTCGGCAAAATCGCTAACAAGTAGACAATCTGCCCAGATTCACGAAATAGCAAAAGTAGAGCTCGATTGACTCAAGCTAGGGTGGTCCATAATTGCAAACAAAGACATGGATAGATAGAGCACTACAGGATTAATAAAACATCCTTACTGATCATCCTCAAAAGAGGCACAGATCACTAGGAAACAACATGAACATATGGCATATTGATAAAAACAGATCAAGGACTTAGTGGAATTGCTAAGTCCCTGAAATCAGCATTAACGAATGCACCACTTTGCAAGCTTGTGCTAGTCACCACACACATCACAAAAATACATGGATTGCACCTCTAGAAAGATGGAAAAGCATATAACAAAACATATGTAGAGCTCATGGGCATATCATGCACACAATAATCATGGCAAAAATGACAAATAGCTATTTGGAGCAGCAGATCTGACAACTAACTCAAATAGCACTTTTCTAACAGCATTTCGGGCATCAAGATGAACTCAAATTAAAATGATGCAATGAGATGATATGATGTTCTTTCTGAGACGACCATTTTGATATGCTATATGCCCAAAACGAATCTACGGATGAAAAGTTACGGCATGATGAACATGACAATATAGTTAGGGTTAGGGACGAAAAAGTCAACCCCGAGATTTCGGATCTCATATCCAGATCGGGAGGTACTATTAATGCACGGAATTCGAGGTTCGTCAGGGTCCTCGCCGGCGTTGAGGAAGAGCTCGCCGGAGATGGGTGGTGGCCGGAGTGCTCGGGAGCGGCCGGATCCGGCCGGTGCTCCGGTCGCCGGAGTCGCGGCCGGCGGCAGAGGGAGCGGTGCGGCCCGGCGGG